>NC_060969.1:2359014-2411514 GCF_910589235.1 Vespa crabro | reverse complement strand
AAAAAAAAAGAAAAAAGAAAAGAAAATGAAAAAAGAAAGAAAAAGAAAAATTCATCTCAAACAAATCTTATTCTATAATAAAATTAAATTCAATCGTTCAAATTTCTAAACATAATAATAATAATAATAATAATAATAATAATAATAATAATAATAATAATAATAATAATAATCAAGAGTCAACGTCGTCATTAAATTCTAAAAATATAAACAACGGCCAACCACTATCTTGGCAACTTCTCGAATCATGTTTTATGTATTTACACGAGTTGCATAATCATTATTCTCTTGACAAGGTCACGATAGATTCGTTCAAATCGGCCATCGTACATTCCCTTCCGCATTACACTTTGTGTTTCAACTCGTTAACAAGTATCGAACAAAAGCAGTATTGAAAGCTGAATGATAAAAACGCATATATGTATATATATATATATATATATATATATATATATATATATATATTACACTATACTATTTTATACTATACACATATCACATACATCTTCCTTTTCCCATCTTTTGTCTTCTTTGGGATACCAAGCGTCTTGTAATTATTACATTATTATCACAATCGCCATTTATTACAACAAAAGATATAAGAATGACATATCGCGTCTTTATTATTTTTCTATTTAAAATAATTGCGTGTACGTATGCGTTTAACAAATTGATTGGAATGAAAAACAAAAACAAAAGAAAGAACTGCAACGAGCATAAAAAATTATTTTTTCTATACAAATTGCTCGTCATTATTATTATTATTATTATTATTATTATTATTATTATTATTATTATTATTATTATCATTATCATTATTACCATCGTCATGATCATCATATATTTTTTTAATCGCGATTTTGAAAGGATTTTTATGAGATAAAATAAAAACAGAACGAACGATAGAAAGAAAGAAAAAAAGAAAGAAAGAAATAACAAAACGAAAAGAAAATTTTGTCAATGTCGAAATTTTATGTGAGAAAGAAAGAAAAGAAGGAAAGGAGAAAAAAAAATGGAGGCGCATTCCTGTTCGTAAATCTTTTTAACTTCATCTCTTTCTTTCACTATGTCTGACTCGATTAAATCAACATGATTCGCAGTCGATCGAGTTATAAACGCCCGAGTTCGTGCCAGCTGCCTTTGTTCTTCCGAGCATTCCACTTGGATCCGCACGTGCGATTCTTCTAGCTCGACAAAAGTGCCTCTGGAATGTGGGTCAGAAGTAAAGTAACAACTTCTCTCTTTCTTTCTCTCTCTTTCTCTCTTTCCTTTTTTCAAACTCCATTAACGTGTTACAATCCAATTTAAGTGGGAAGAGGAATTTTCGAAGTCCGACGACGGCCGATCAAGATATCTCAATAATTTCTTTATCTATTTTTCGAACAAACTACATACAGATCCGAAATTCGTTAAAATCATCGATCGGACGGATCATCGATGATCTTTACAACTATCCGAGTGATATAAATTAAGTATTAGAGATCATTTTTATGTCATCTTAAACGTCTACTTGATATATATATATTACTTTATGTGATGTGATATGTTATCTCTACGTGGCTTCTCTAACATGATACGTTTTATTATTCTTTATTTCTTTCTCTTTCTTGTCATGAGACAAAAGAGAGAGAGAAAGAGAGAGAAAGAAAGAGTTTACATGTGTGCATGTATAAGTCGATCCGTTAATAACAATACAAGCAAAAAATTTGAACTATCAATTATCATTTTTGATAGATCATTTTTTATTACTTTCTTTGTTTATTTTTCGATCGAAATCCATGTAAGACATTTGCATTTAATAAATAAAATCGCGTAATTGAAATCGGTATTATTTGCCTGATAAGACAGACAGAGAGAGAGAGAGAGAGAGAGAGAGAGAGAGAGAGAGAGAGAGAGAGAGAGAGAGAGAGAGAGAGAGAGAAAGAGAGAGAGAAAGAGATAGATAAGTTAATTGCAATTTCACGAGTGGCTCGATGATGAACAAGTAGGACAAAACGTCTGTAAGACACAACAAGTAGCTTATGATGGTGCCTAGACGATGACATTAACACGACGCATTACGTAACGTCGACAGAGAGAAAAAATAATCGGATAAGAAGAAGAAGAAGAAGAAGAAGAAAAATAAGAAGAAGACGAAGAATAAGAGGAAGAAGAAAAATATATGTATATATATATATATATATATATATATATATATATATATATATACATATATATAAGGAGAATAGAGAGAAGTGGAGATCTAAACGCAATTTCAAAATGATCGTATATAGAGTCCCGACTGTCTATCTTCGTTGTCACGAATTAACGGACTCTTTCTAGACGTTCCCGGAAGTCCTTGGATAGTTTATCGAAAGAATCGAGTTTACTGAAAGAGAGTAGGCTACACTTGAACGATATTTTAACTAACTCTATTCGAAGCTGTATATATATGTATGTTTTCGTGTGTATATATATATATATGTGTGTGTGTGTGTGTGTGTGTATACTATAGTATTTTCTTGCCTATTTACGCAACGTCAAAGCAAGATCATGCTGCTTGCCCGCTCTGATCGAATTTCTAGTCGAGTCGAATTACTGGTAAATAGTTGGGTGCATTGTCGTGAAGAAATCCAATTAAATGTAAAGGAAAATGATGCGTTTTCACGTTGAAAATTTTTTTATCCTTAACCATTTATCATCGATCACTGGATCCCGAAAACAAATGCAATTTACACAGAATCAATTGTTGATTACGATAATAAATACAATTTCACGTTGGTATTTAATCCGCGATTAATCATTGTTCCCCAATACAAATTTCGCGTTCCAATGTAGTCAAAACTAATCGTTGATTTTAATAATAATCAATTTCGAATTTTATTCGCGGCTGATCGCTACTAAGATACCATTATTCTTTCAAAAAAAAAAAAAAAAAAAAAAAAAATAAATAAATAAATAAATAAATAAATAAATAAATAAATAAAGATGCATTTTTATATCGTAATGCAATCATAATTTAATCATAATTCATCAGTTTCATACTAAACGCAATTTCACGTTACGATCTATAGGTTAATCTAAAAAAAAAAAAAAAAAGAAAAAAAAAAAGAAAAAATTACAAATTTACATAGCTATATCTAATCGCAATTGTTCAAGGACCATTCCATGAAACTTGAACGAAACTTCAAATACATATATTTTTTTCTTTTCCTTTTTTTTTTTTCCCCCAATCGACAAACGAACCATTCTAAGGCAATTCGTTAATATTTCATTTAGTAAGATTAAATTAAAATATCTATTCACCCACGATATAAACTGCAAGAACATAAATTTGGCCCTGAACCAAACGACAGAATTTACAGACATTATCATACCTCGTTATGTAATTGCATTAAGAACGTGGGCGTAGAAAAGGCGTGGTTGATTTTCTTCTATCGATCAATCTTTCGATCGGTGAATCCCTTCATCATGACAACCATAATGACAACCCTTTATGCTTGCATTCTGACTCGACCCTGACGCAATCCTTCATGATTGTCGTTATGGTTGTATGGTTGTATGATTTATGGTTGTATGTTTGTATGGTTATCGTTGTTGTTATTGGTAAATAAATTCAATGTAAGAAAGAGAGAGAGAGAGAGAGAGAGAGAGAGAGAGAGGGAGAGAGAAGAAGGGAGAGGTTAATGACTAAAACGTGAATGTTACAAGGTCGTTGCGCTTCGAAATTAGACTTGCAAAACATTGGCATGTACCTAACTATCCAGTTTCGAACTCTCCAATTCCATGGAGTATTCATGGTAGCCTAATGTTTTGTGCGTGTGCGCACGTTATAAATTGGCAAGTTAAATTCTTTTATTTCTTCTTCCTTTCTTTCTTTCTTTCTTTCATTTCTTTTTTTTTTTTTTTTTTTTTTTTTTTGAAAAATCGAAACTTCATTCTCCACATTGGAATCGTAGAAATACATTAGAAATCACTTTCTTGCGGACATTCCTTTGAAAAATATATTTAAACAGAACAGATTTTTTTTAATTTCATCGACGAATATAATGACGAATTGATAATTAATATCGTATAACTTTGACAAGTCCTACGATGAAAAAATAAATAAATGAAAAAGAAAAGAAAAGAAAACAAAAAAAAAAAAGAAAAAATAAAATAAAATAAAATAAAATAAAATAAATTAAATGAAAAATGAAAAGAGTGATCATACTCAAAGTCGATGTCGAAACTGTCTCATATTACCGGTTGCTCGATCATGCACGTGTTATCGTTTGAAATGCCACTGGCTGATCCAGTACGCCATTTTTTTTCCACTTGAGTATTAAATTTTTAACTCTTATAAATCCCTTTAAGAACGTTCCTAGCTGGATAAACAACTTATTCGAAACTTTTCATTTTCATTTTGAACATACGCATATATCCCTTTAGATTTTTATTTCTATCTATCTATCTACCTATATATCCATTTATATATAAATATATATATATATATATATATGTATCTATCTATATCTTTAACGACGAAGATTACCATATAAAGTCAGTGGCATTAGTATTGCAGTTTGATCACCGCAAATGGTTCTACGTTTTTCATTCCATTCCGTTTGAGGTAAATGGAGTGAGTTCGTTCGTATAAAAACGCGTTTCTTTCTTTCCCCCTTATTTTTTCTCTTATCATGATACCTTGGTAACTTTTTTCCCTTAGCCTTGAAGAGAGAAAGAAAGAGAGAGAGAGAGAGAGAGAGAAGGAAAATCAAGAAATAATAAAAATAAGGAGATACCTTCAGACATAAAAACATGATTCTATAATTTCACATTAGAGATTAGAAGATAGAGTTGTGTAAATCTATGCTTATAGATTGAATTACAATAAAAAAAAAAAAAAAAAAAGAAAAAATATATATATATATATAAAAGTAGCAGATTTTTTTTCTAAGTAATTAGAAACAAGCAAACTCATGCGTTCCATATACCTCATTGATTATTTGAATTTTCGATCAATGTTTCCCTTCATAAAATTCACGATAAACATAACTGCTGCTTCTAACCGAAGATAGCGGAAGTTGGAAACTCGTAAGATCATGGTTTTAACGTTTCTGTTAGATCAGTGTGTTCAATACGTTAGAGAGTGAGGAGGAACGAGTTTTAAGGAGTTACTGGATGTTAGAGTTAAGAAACGTGTCTAGATTGGTAGCTGACTACTAACCACGTCGAATCAGAAATGTTTAGGAATTCGATATTTATCGCTTTTAACACGTTGCTAGACTTCGCCTTGAGACGAAAAGAGATGAGAACGGAAGTTGTTGAAGTATGTGTAGGCGCCAAACATCGCTTTAGGCCATTCAATTATATTGCCCCCCCCCTCCCCCAACCAACCAACCAACCAACCCATCCTCACTCTTTTCCTCGTCTTACTCGACGAATATTATTTCAAATTAATAATAATGTGAAACTACTCATTGTTACGTCATTCAATTGATTATGACAATTCAATTGATTCATTAATTTTTAATTATTACTAATGAAATAATATAATTATAATTTCTCCTCCCTTTATTTATTTATTTCTTTTTTCTTTTCTTCTTTTTTTTCTCTTTTTTTTTTTTTTTTTTTTTTTAACGAATACGTAAGCACGTTATTAACGTTACAATTTCTTTCATTCTTTTTATATAACATTTCGAAATTGGCAAAGATTTTCTTTACGTATACACGTACATATATAAATGAATGTGTGTGTGTGTGTGTGTGTGTATGTACGTGTGTATATATATGTATTGTAACGTGTAAGCACATGTCAGTAGATAACAGAAAAAGCTACTGGTGCGACCCTTTAAATAGACACACCGTCTTTCCTCGCCGTAGGACGTCGTCTATTTCAGGAGTGCTTCGACTCTCGAAATAAAAGCTCTGACTCATTCCTCTTTATTTGGTGTAGGTGGCCAGGAACAACACGATTTCTTCGTGTCACGGACCGGTCACGTCGTAATACTGCATTCTTTTTCAATTTCCTTTTCTTTCTTTGTCTCTTTCTCTTTCTTTCTTTCTCTCTCTCTCTCTCTCTCTCTCTCTCTCTCTCTCTCTCTCTTTCTCTCTCTCTATGTATCTAGCTACTTTCTTTTTCTCGAGACTTCCTTTTGTATTAAAAACAAAAACAAAAAAAAAAAAAAAGAAAAACAAAAAAAAGATTAAGAAATATCAATTAAACGAGTGAAAAAAATATTGATGAGAAGAGGCGAGATACTTCTTTTGTTCCTTTTTTTTTTTTTTTTTTTTTTTTTTTTTTATTTTTTTTAATGCTTTTTCCTTTTTCCTTTTATTCTTATTTTTCTTTCCTTTTCTTTTTTTTTCTTTATTTTATTTTTTTTATCTTTTTTCAAGAAGAAACACGACTTCCTGTTAAACTCGACTTCAATCGTTTTCAAACGAGTGATAAACAAGATACCCTCAAATGAAATAAAAATATCTAAGTGAGAAGATTTAATATAATAAACTTATAACGGGTGATGTAGGATTGATCTCGTCGATATTAATTTTCATTGTCAAATGAATCCAAGTCATATTAGACGAGTATATATTTGTTTGCGATTATTTTCTCTTTTTTTTTTTTTGTCCCTCTCTTTATATATACTTCCAAGGCCAACACAAAAATCTCTCTGTGAGATATTGCTTTATTTGTTTATTTTTTCTTGAAAAAAAAAAAAAAATAAAAAAAAAAAAACAAAAACAAAAAGAAAAAAAATACAGTAAGCACCGTTAATTGAATAAATCGATAAAAATATTTACATATACTCGTCGAGAACCCACGTTAACTCGATTGAGAACGACGATCTTTAAGGGACAACACTTCAAGAAGAAAGTGGAAACATTCGATACGATAAAGTCGAATGGCCTCACCCAGTATAAGTCCCTGTAACGATTCGAGGAGAGTTATAAGTGAAGTAAAAGAAAAGTCGTTCCGCCAAGTTTACGGGCACCTGCAAGCCGTGCGTAAGGCCCGATTTGAATAATTGTTATCTAGAAGAACATGGCGCCACGTGGGCGCATCGACGATTTATTTTCTGCCACTAAAACGATCCCATATCAAATCGCATAAATACGACACTTGATCGACGTAACGATTGTCGAACGATTTTTCTTTTCCCTTCGAAAATTCTTCTTCGATATTTTATATCGATCAGAAACTCATTTCGATTTACATATTTCGATTTTTATAATCTAAATTTTATACAGATATGTGAGTATAACTAATGATTTTTCTTTTCTTTTTTTTTTAATAAATCGTAAATCATAAATCTTGCGTGGGAGAGAGAGAGAGAGAGAGAGAGAGAGAGAGAGAGAGAGAGAGAGAGAGAGAGAGAGAGAGAGAGAGAGAGAGAGAGAGAGAGAGATAGAGAGAGAGATCGTAAATATTACTCTCTGAAAAGTAACAAATCAAACGAGTAATTATAAACGTTACGGTAGAATAAATAACCGCGACAGGTTTAGGCATGCACCCATTTCGAGAGAAAAACCAGTCAAACGAAAGGAATAAGCAATAGAAAAATTCAACTCCGTACAAATGGAACGGGCAACACGGGCACGATTATGGGCATTAGAATTCAAGCATAAAATCATTCTCCTAATCTGCATTTCAACGGTACGATCAATCGACATTATACGTTATATGCACCATTGGCAATATGTCTTTGTGAGCTTGTTAAAACTCGTAATCATAATTTATAGCCACCAAGATACAATTATCTATAGGATTTACCATTAAATAAATATCCCATTCCCTTTGCCATATAAAAATGAGAGGAATAATACCCAGAAGAGATTTTCTGATAAATTAAACTTTATAATGTCTTTCTTTATATCCTTTATGTTTATTACAAAATAATTATATAACGAAATATCGCGAGAAAAATAAACAAAGAAAAAAGAAAAAAAGAAACATTTATTCGATCGATCGAATTATAAAATTTTATTAATAATATTTCATTCTTCTAACAATAATATATATATAATCACTACCTGCATATATACCATACATATATACGTATATATTTTTTCCTTATTTATAAGAATGAAATCAAACAAGATGGAAGATGGAACTATTGATAATAACGATTAATCGATTCGATCGAGAAAGGCGAACCGGTATTATCGATGGTTAAAACCGGAGTGTCGATCATTGAATGAAATTTAAGTGGGTCGCGCATGAATGAAATCGTACAATGCTCTTCGATCGTATATACATATACATATATATATATGTATATATATATATATATATATATATATATATATATGTCTATGTACGATTACTGTCACACTCGGTTCCAATAGACATGCGGCCCTTTACGCTTTCAGTCGCATAAAATCGCGTGGGCGAACTCGCGACCGGAAGCGATTTAAGTGATCGCGGCCAACCGGTTGCAAATCTATCCCTAAGATCTTTCGAATTTCCCCCTCCGTTCCTCTCCTCCTCTACCAATTCCATCGCCCTCTTCCCTCCCGTCCCTCCGTTACCCTACCCTACGACTAAGACCACACCTTTTTTCACCTTCCTTTTACATTATTTATTTTATCTACACTTTCAAGGTTTCTTTAACATTATTTTTCATAATAGTAAAAGAGAATAAAATAAAATAAAATAAAATGAGGCAAGAAATGAAATTAAAATATTTAGAAAAGAAAATTGTTGAAATTATTTTAACGTTGGAGTTTATCTAAATACCAGCTGAAATTATTTATGATATTTTATATTGATTATTATTGTTACATATAATATCATTATTACACTGATAGATTATTATTATTATTATTATTATTATTATTATTATTATTATTATTATTATTATTATTATTATTATTATTATTATTATTACGAATCTTGACAGGAAACTCTGCAATTATGAAGACAATTTTGTTTGAAACATTTGGAATTATTCATCAATGGATATGACATTACGAATTATATTAAACTGAATTAAATTGATTCGAAATGTTGGAGGATTGGAATTGTTGGAGAAATTTTGCAAGAATACAAACAAAAAAAAAAAAAATAAAAAAAATAAAAAGAAAAAAAAAAACCAAAGAAACAAGGGGATAGATAAATCTATAAATATCAAATGTATGCAAGAAATGTCATCTTTTAACATAGTCGAGTCTCAACTTTGGTCTCGTCTTACGATAGTCGACAGAATCATTTAGATAAGACTATAACAGAGAAATGGCTTACATGTTTAATATTCCTCGACGTGGTATACGAGTTCTTCTTAACAAAGAAAACGAGTGCTGACAATGCAACAAAAGATAATCAAGAATACAAATCGATTTTTATTATGTGATATATCTCGAAAGGAAGATTCCTAAAGATAATTGTTATTATATTATATTTTTAGATTTAGTGCGTATGTGTGCATTTTTTTCCTACGTTTTTTTTTTCTTTCTCTTTCTTTCTTTCTTTCTTTTTTTCTCCCCCTTTTTAAATTCGTCAGAGATCTTTTTATTGAAAAATTAGTTTCGCAACAACGAACTTCTGCATTCCTACTTTCTATAATACGTTGGCATATCCGATAGATACGATCGAAACGTGGAACACGTTTGGTATTTCCTGATTGTGAAATAAACCGGAGGAGGATTCACAAATGCATATCTCCCTTGATGTTAAACGATAGATATTAATTAACGATAATGTCTCATTAAATATCACAAATCGTAGGGACGAAGACTTGCGCAATATGAATTTAAAAAGCAAAAGGAAAAAGAACAAAAAAAGAAAAAGAAAAAAAAGTAAAAAAATAATGGAAGAAAGAAAAAGGAACAACAACAACTACTCTAAAGTTTTAAAATAAAAATCGAATGTAATCTCGTAAGGTTAAATAACACGTTTCTACGATAATTACTTATCTGTTGTTTCGTCATTAATAATCCTTGCCGCGATATTAAGAAATATACCGAATCATTAGTCAAAGAGCTATGATAGCGACTAAAAGAAGAGAAAAAAAATGAAAGGTAAGAAAGTAAAGAAGAAAATAAAGAATAAGAAAGAAAATATATATATATATATATATATATATATATAAGAATAAAAAAAAAAAAAAATAAAAAAAAAAAAAATAAAAAAAATTTATTAAACAATGTACTCTTGTACGAGCTTCCCTTCTCGATATTATATTATAAAAGACAGTAACTTAACCGAGTAATTCGTGAGAAATGATCTATCCGGTAGAGGTGAGTCAACATGAGTTACGAGTTACACCATAACGTCGTATCCTTATATCTTACCTTCCATGAATATACCTCTCTGTCTCTCCTTAATTGGAAAAACACTAGAGATCCCGAAGGCAAACCCTCTCTTTGCCACGGCAAATTTCACCTTACGCCGTTGTTGTGAAATTATAAGATTTGCTTTGCACTCAAAGAAGCGCGCGAATTGTTCTTTGATAATGAGAGCGTTATTATATGTCATTATGTTAACTACTCGACAACTATTGGCCCGAGACATTAAAAGAGAATGGCGATCGTAAACAACCACCTAACGTTTTAACATAAATGATGATCATGGTAAGGCAAAGAGTACTCATTTTCATTTTCATTTTCATTTTTTACGATCTTTATAAACGTCTCGCGTGAATAATTCTTTTATATTTCTTTTTTTCTTTCTTTCTTTCTTCATTTTTTCCCTCTCATCTATATCTCTAAAATTAAACAACAATTGATTGTGCGATAAAACGTATGACAACATTCAAACGTAAATCATTAAATTCTACAACATCGGACATTAATTTCACAGAATTAGCGTTTCGATTCGTTCGACGAAAGAAGAAGAAGACAAAAAAAAATATTGTAGAGAAAAATAAACTAATTCGTTAGTTTGGCGAACGAACCGATGAGTTAGATATATATACATATATGTATATATATATATATATATATATGTGTGTGTGTGTGTGTGTGTGTTTATTGAGAACAAATGGTAGAAAATAGTCGAGATTCCTTGGCAAGGTAAATGCATAAGAGTAATAAACGAGTAAATCTAATGATAGAAAATTCCAATTCGCGTAATCAGTCGTAGACTAGTCGTTGAGCGAACGTTAGATCAGTGATTGAATTAAGGAAATATGTGGAAAGTGATTACGTTGATATAGTATTGGCTACGATGTACCTTTGAGAAAGCTTAACTTTTTTATTGACAAAGAATGAAAAAATGTTGGAATCGTTACTATTATTAGCTTACTATAATATATATATATATATATATAAACATTAGAATTGTTACTATAATTAACTTGCTACAATATATATGTATCTATGCGGCATTCTGATTCTATATATATATATTTTTTTCTCTTTCAATTTTCCCCATAAATTCGATCATTCGTTCTATTATACAAAAATAATTTCACAAATTTAATTTCAAAAATTATTTCACGAGACGAATATTTCGAACGAATTTGATCGTATCATTTGTATATTTAATATATTATATCTAAATTATTTATTAATTTTTAATGGAGTTCAATCGAAGAAAAGATATCTAATTTTCCTGCGATCGTCTAAGATTTTTTATAAAAAAAAAAAAAAAAAAAAAAAAAAAAAAATCTATAAACAAAATGGAGCTTCCTAAGAGTATGAAGAAAGCGAACGAGTGAAAAGAAAAAGAAAAAGAGAAAAAAAGAAAAAAAAAATAAGAATTTCAACGTTAGTCGGCCAAGGTTGCGAGTTACGCTCGTAAACGATTCTCTCTCTCTCTCTCTCTCTGTATGTCTGTCTGTCTCTTTCTCTTTTTCCGCGTAAGTTGCGTAGGTGTCTGAAGATCGAGCTGAGCGATCGCTTTTAACTCGAGAAATCGCCCTCGGCTTCTTCTCTTCGCCGATATCTCGCATAATTTACTCGTTTTCAGTGTCGCCCGAGTCTGAGTAGCTAGCGCCATTTACTACTCGAGTAATCTTCGTCCGATCATAGCCAGAAGGTTTTCACTTCGACCTTGTTTTCTCTCTCAATTCTCAACAATGTATAATAATATTACTATTCACGTGAATTCTGGAATTTGTAATTGCATCGTAAAATTGAGATCACAATGCCCCAAGTGGTATATTATCTGATTATGTTTATGCGTTCGTTCTGAATGTTGATAGTAGATCGCAACGAGGAAAAAAAGAAGAAGAAAAAAAAAAAGAATTCAAAATGACCACAAATCAAGATTGCGACCAAGCCTTTGAATTAGATTATAATATAATTCAAATCAATGATAATGCTCAATCAAAGATATCAATAATTATTTCATAAAGGTCATTTCTATACATATATATATATATATATATATATATATATATATATATATATATATATATATATATATATATTTCTTTTTTTTCGATCAATTGAATTAATAAAGACAAAATTCTATGATCATTGAACATCGAATCATTAACATTCGTTCTATATACTAATATTCGATTAATTGTTCACAACAATCGTTACACGATCAATGAGAATTTTAATTTGTCGTTTATAAAAAAAAAAAAAAAAGAAAAAAAAAAAGAAAAAAAAACAACAAAAAAAAAAAACAGGAAAAGAAAGAAAGAAAAAGGAAAGGATTTGAATAATTAAAAAAAAAATGGGCTTAATTTTTTTTGTTTGTCTTTTTCCTTCTCTTGTTTAAAATCTTTTTTTCCTCTATTAATCAGCTCCCGATGGGGGCTATTCTATTAATGATCATTTAAATTTAAATTTGAATTTAAAAGAAGCCACATGATTTGGCCGAGTAATGCCAAAGAACACAAACGGAGGGGTGTGTCGTTTTGTTTCGTCGAACGAAAAAGAAGCGCGAATGCGAAGGATAAAAATAGCTAGGGAGAGCGCAACGACCTCGTAACCAAAGCGGAGACAACGTCAAAATCCTTTTAAATCATCCAGGAAGGAGGTGTCTCTTTTACGAAAATATTTCCCAAATGCACAATTTCGTTCGTTTTAAGGCATCGGCATTTGGAATCGATTGGACATCGATATATATATATATATAATATCTTATATATATATATATATATATATATATATATATATATATACATATATATATATATATAAGATATTTAGTATTTTTTCTTTCTTTATGTGCGTTTTTCTTGCTTTTTTTCTTTTTTTTCTTTTTTCAATCTACAAATAACGCATCTAAGGAACAACAACACTTTTTACATATTAATTAAAATGTTAAAATTTATATTTCCTTCGTGTCTTCATGATCAATTTTTTCTTTCTTTTTTTGTTTTTTCTTCCTCTTCTTCTTCTTTTATACCTTCATCAGGAAGAAAAAAATTAAAAAATATGACATAAAACAACTGGTTAATGACTGATCATTTAAATATGATTTTTTTCTTTTTTTTTTCCTTAGAAACAGGTATATCATGAATAATATTGAACGAGGTCGTATGATCATTCCTATTATACGGAAGGATGTATTATTTATTAATTTATATCTTGCCTTTAGCCAATTTTATAATCTTATCGATAAAGAGTAGTAAATCATCAATCGATGTGATTGGAAAACAAT
This sequence comes from Vespa crabro, assembly GCF_910589235.1. Lineage (NCBI taxonomy): Eukaryota > Metazoa > Arthropoda > Insecta > Hymenoptera > Vespidae > Vespa > Vespa crabro. The sequence goes on along the minus strand of NC_060969.1, from coordinate 2,397,992 downwards.
ATTTTTCTTTCCTTTTTTTTTCTCTCTCCCTTCATATTTCGAATAGGTCACTATCGATTATTGAAAAATGATGTACAAATAATCGATCATTCGATAGGAACGACTTATTAGATTTCAATATGAGATTATAAAATCGTGCCAATATCATATCGCATTTGTCAGTCTCGTCTTATTTATCCTGACGTTTGTGTGACACCAGAATTCACTTTATAGAAACGATATCACGAAACGACGATATCTTCGACTCGATCGTAATGTAATCGCAGATACGTTCTTACGATAAAAGACCAAGTGAACTTTATCTCTCAACGAGATCACAAAGTCGCAAGATGCAAATTCCAACGGTTGTCTAAGATAGTAGGATTTTTCTTTCCTTCTTTCTTTCTTTCTTTCTTTTTTTTTTATTTCTTATTTTTATTTTTTTTTTTTTATTTTTTTATTTCCTTCTCTTTTTCCTTTACTTCTTCTTTTCGTTTCCTTTCTTCATTCTCTTCCACATGCAACTTGTTCCTCCTCATGTGCGTGCGTGCGTGTGCGTGTGTGTGCGTGTATGTGTGTATGTGTACGTGTGGGTGAAAAACTACTACGAACTATGATAGCTGTTCGTATTCAAACAAATAAATAAATATTACTAAGGTAATGGCGACTATAGAGACCACCGAGTTTATAAATAATTTATGCGTACTTTCGCTGCATTGCGAAGAACAATGAAGTGTATTATAAACGCCTTGACCTAAACCGCCTCTCATGTGCCCTGATGTTGATCTGCACTATCCTCTCGTTTTGAAATAAATCAAAAATTATATTTCACATCGATATGAAATATCAATATTTCATATCAAATATGTAAGTAACTTTATACATCGCTTTATCTCACTATCGATTATTACAAATTTCTTCATTTATATTTCTCTCCGTTAATGAAATTCTATCTATATCTATGATGAATTTCAAATTCTATGTAATCTAGAATAGATTAATTCGTTCTTTTAATTATAATAAAAAAATACGTATGATCAAATTTAATTCCATAATATCTATTATAAGAGAAAGAAAAGGGGAAAAAAAAAGAAACATTTTCAACTCTAATATTTGATCCTAATACAAAATATTAATTTATTTTTACGTTAATTACATAGGAAACGAAAAAAAAAAAAAGAAAAAAAAGAAAAAAGGAAAAATAGAACAAGAATACATGTACGTTCTTAATAAGAAAATTAAATTCGTTTATACGAATTACGAAACATTCTAGAATCTTTTACATGAAGACCGTAACAAGTTCAACAAAAAAAAAAAAAAAAAAAAAAAAAAAAAAAAAAAAAAAAAAAAAAAAAAAAACAACTGACAAGGATGAATCGTAATTAGTCACGAAAACGTTAAATGTAGCTTCGATGTGTTTGCACGTATATGTGTTTATTTCAATGTCTCCCTGTATCTATTAAAACGATAGTAGTGGTAAATACATTGTATTGAATTTCAAAGGAAGGAAGGAACTTATCAGTGATCTTCCGACGTCCTCGAAAGGAGTCGCAGACGATCTCATTAATCACTTGGAGACGCGTCTCGCTTCGTTTAATTTCGTTTCGTTTCGTTTCGTTTTGTTTCATTTTGTTTCATATCGTTCTGTTTCGTTCCGTTCCGTTCCGTTCCGTTCCGTTCCGTTTCGAGATCGTAGGTTGGTAGACTGTAAAAATCCTTCGTCCTGATCTACGGAGGCCTATCGATGTCTCTCACGCCTAAAGCCGGCTTGTAAATCACAAGGTAATCTCGATCGAGATCGCGCTCTGTTACTTATACCAAGTAAATTTCTTTCTATTTATTTCTCTTTATTTATAAGCGTCGCGAATCGAAATTCTAAGTGTTTTAATTATTTCGTATTTTTAACTTAAACTTTCGTCAAAAAAAAAGAAAAAAAAAGAAAAAAAAAAGAAAGAAAGAAAAAGCAAAAAAAAAAAAAACAAACAAACAAACAAAAAAAAGAGAAAGAAAAAAGAAAAGAAAAAAAAAAGAAAGGAAAGGAAAGGAAAGGAAAACAAAAGGAAAGAAAAATATATATGATCGCATGTACCTATCTCTCTACCTACTCTACCTACTCTACCTACCTACGTCTTGTCATTGAATTTATTAATAAATTTATAATTCATCGGAATCTAAATAAAAATTATACTTTTAAATAATGATTATATGAAATTTCATGGATCCCTCTGTAAAGTAACCTTTTCAAATTTATGTCCCTCGGTCATACCACGTTAATCAATATCAGAAAAATTAATTATGCGATCATTTTAAGCAAAAAAAAAAAAGACTTTTTTTTTTTTGATAATGAATCGCTATATTACTTTCTCTTACGTATGCGCGTGCATGCGTGTACATTCTTTTTCTTTTAATATAATATTTAAATAATATAAATTAGGTGTCGATCACGTGTTTTTAGTGACAACAAAATTGAACATGTGTTCATTAATGTAAATCATTCTCTCTCTCTCTCTTTCTCTCTCTCTCTCTCTCTCTCTCTCTCTCTCTCTCTCTTTCTCTATCTTTTTCTTCATATACGAAGCAAAATAAATTAAGTGTCGCGATAATGAATACCTTAAATCGATTGCTGATGCCGATGAATTATAACGTCGATTGCTTCATTGATGTAAAGTTTAATTAGTCAACTCTTGTAATTCTCTCTATCTCTATTTCTTTTTCAACTTGCTTATTATCGATCAATATAATTGCTTTTTATGTTTCATGTTATTTACGATATTGTTAGTGTAACTCTAAACATTTATTGCGTTTTAATTTTAACGTTGAACGCAATTAAAATATTTACGCAATAAAATTATCATTAATATTCACGAATAATTATCAATATTCATGATATTTATATCAATAGATAGTTCGAATACTATGAAATATATATATATATATATATATATATATATATATATATATCGATTATATTCGATTGAAATTTCCTATTAGGATAAAAATAAAATAAATAAGTATTTAAATTAATACTCTAAAACGAGATTTCCGAGATCTGAATTATTTTCATTATTTTTAATTAGAAACGAATTAGAAACGAAGAATATTATTGGCTTTACTATTAAATTATTATAAATATATTATATTCGATTAATAATAATATTACTGAATATAGATTATTTTAATTATTTTTTTTTGCTATGAAAAAAGAAAAGAAAAAAATATATTAAATAAATAAAAAATCAAAAAAATATGAAATAGAAAAATCTCAGAAGGAGATTTCTAATAGTCTAGCAAAATTATACATATTGATCGAAAGCATTAAATGATCACGAAATAAAAATAATATTATGTTTTTAACTCAATGAATGAAAGAAAATTGATATTACATATCTTAATGAATTATTTACGAAGTCATGTAGAAGCAGAATTACATTATTTTTCTTCAGCGAATCTTTCTAATACGATCTATCTATCTATGTCTCTTTTTAAAACTATTTTTTTTGTTCTCTTATTTGTGAACAAGGCAGTATCGTTCGAAGAGGCACAAAACATTCGAGAGAGGCCAATAACGAGTTAAAGTGCTAGCTAATATACGGCGCCACTCTTCGCCGAAGCTTTTATATATATATATATATATTTTTTTTTTCTTCGTTTCTTTTATTATCTTTTTTCTTATATATATACATATATTTTTTTTTGCTTTATGAAACGAGAATCGGACGTTAAGAGGTTAACGTTTGAATCGACATGAAAGTTCTTCAAGCACGTCAATAGATAACGCTATTCGTGCTCGTAATCGTCACACACACGCGCACACGCACGCACGCACGCACGCACGCACGCACGCATGCACATATTAGCATTGAAAAAAGAAAATAAAAAAAAATTTTTAAAAAGGAGAAACGAAGAAAGAAAAATAGAAAATAAAATTTACAAAACTTTATAATTCACACGTTTATGGTCGATCGAGTAAACGTCGCTAACTGACTAAACTTTCCTTTCGCTAGAATAACGTTAGCATAAATTTTATTCGCGAATAATTGCATATATTACTTGACATATCTGATTATAAATAATTCTATTTTTATTCTTTGGAATGTATTTTTTCTTTGTGATGTACACACACACACACACACATACACACACATATCTTATAATTGTTTCGTTATAAAGAATAATTAAGTAATTATCTTTTTGTTTTACTTTCAAATTATCGACTCCAAAATGTATCCTGTTATAATTCAAAAAATTTCTTTACATTTCAAATGGACGATCATCCTTAGATAACAGAATGTCCCGTTAATCGACAACAATGTAAAGTATTAATAAAGAATAAATGTGAAGAGATAATATAATACAGACAGTAAAAAGGTTTACTTTGTAAATAATTCCTGACCAAGGACGAGTCAAAGATTTTACGATACGCACGAGTTCCATTAAAAGCCGAGAAACATCCTTTGTAAACTGAAGACATTCGCTCAAGGAAGAAAAAAAAAAAAGATTCCCATTAATGTTAACAAATGAAATTTACGGTGATCGTTAAAATCCAGATTCCTTTAGATTCTCCAACAAGTTATACATTATATATATATATACACATACACACACACATACGTTTATATACAAGTATCATAGACAATGTATACCAGAGCAATTATCTCGTAAGGATAAAATGGAGAAAAAAAAAAGGTCAAAAATTATTCTTTTTCAAACTAATTAGCAGTACGCCGCGTTCGATCACGATGATAAATAATTTCAAAATGGATAAATCTGAGCCTTTTTTTTTCTGAACTCCTTCTAATCTCTCTGGTTGAACTCGTAAAAAGAAATTTGATGTCCTTTTGAAATTCGTGCGATGGTCGATCGTAAAAATCTTACTTTGTCGCGATCACTGAGATCGTTAATACGATCATTACAAGTTCGTCGTAATTCGCATTCGAAAAATCTCGGTCAATCGTAATTACGTAGTACGATAATCTTTTCTATATATTACTTTTCTCTCCTTTACTCTTCTTTTTTCATTTCTTTTTTCTTCTTTCTTTTTCTCGTTTTCTTTTTTCTATTTCTCTCTTTTTTTTTTTGTCGTTTTAAAGATTCTATACCAAAAAGGATTTTTTTTTCCACGATTTAACACGAACGCAGCATACGAAGTGTCTTTATTAAAGTCGCAGATGACTCTCGTCGGATTCATCGTCGATGGATTAATGTCAAGGTTCGAACAAAAAAAAAAAAAAAAACAAAAACAAAAAAAATGATAAAACAGAAAATAAAATAATCAAGATTTGTAAGCACAATTTAGAAAGAAGTTTCGGTTATGGATGATCTACGTAGATCCATTTTCTTTTTTTCTCTCTCTCTCTCTCTCTCTCTTTCTTTTTTTGCTTTAACGAAAAGCTCTCGTTCGATAATTTACTTGCAAATAATTATTTCGCAATAAACGGTGAGAAGGAGAAGGGGGTGGTAAGGGTGATGATGATTATGATGATGACGATGATGATGATGATGATGATGGGAGGGGAGGAGAGCATTCATTACACATTTGAGTTATTCCACGAGTTATTCTCGAAGGTTACGTGCTAATTCCACGAGTATCATGCGTTAAAGTGTTCGATATATTCGTAATAAAAAAAAAGGAGAGAAAAAGGAGAGAAAAGAGAGGGAGAGAGAGAGAGAGAGAAAGAGAGAAACAAAGAAAAAAAGAAAAAGAAAAATAGAAATCTTTAAGCCTAGTTATCTCCAACTCCGATTATCTCTTCTTCTCATGGATATCTGCTTTCTAAGCTCTAAGAAGAAGCCATAGAACGATGGAAAGATTTTTCGCAATATGCTTCTGGTATAGTAAATATATATATATATATATGTATATACGTAGATCATTTAGATCTAACGAAGCCGATCGCGTTGCACAAGCGATCGATAACAGGTTCTCACGTGTGGATTCCATCATTCACGTCGGCTTCGATTTGTACTTGTAATCGTAACTAACGTTGAAAGTGAAAAGGGAAGATGGATGAATATATAGGTACGAGCGACAAAAAAAAAAAAAATAAATAAAAAATAAAAAAAGAAAGAAAGAAAAAAGAACAACGAAAAGAGGATGAATAAATCGTTGTTTAAGCGAACATAGAGATGAATGCAATTAATCGTTCGTCGAGATTAATTTTGCCGGACTTGATCGAGTAAATATCAATGATCTCTACGGTACAAGTTTCATCGATGGATCTTAAACGTTCCGTTTGATCATTATTGATCTTAGGGAAAAGAACGAAAACTTTTTTCTATAGGAACAAAAAAAGAAAATTAACGAAAAGAAACAGAAATCTAATGAATATGATATAATGATTTGTTATGAATGAAAAATATTTTATAAAAGTATTACGGACCATTTGATTAGAATAAAACTTAATTATTGATATTGCTTTATTGTTACCGTTCATTTTTACATATGGGTATATATGTGTATATACGTGCGTGTACGTCACAAATGTGTTTCGAAAATAACGAAGTGCTGCCATCTAATGAAATTCTTGAAAAACTTGTCGCCTCTGTTTTATCGAGTTTTATCGACAATAAATATATATATATATGTGTGGGTATGCGCACGCGTGTATATATATATATATATATATGTACATATGATGGTTAATCTAACACCGCACATAATCTAAGGTTATTTGACTATCGCCTTCTATTCTAACTTTTATCTTGTATTTTAAAACAGATAACTATGACTTCCTATTACTTCCTATGCGTAATATAATAATTTCAAACACATGAGAATCTTTCTATAGAAAAAAAAAAAAAAAAATATATATATATATATATATATATATATATATAAAATAAATATATAATAACGAAGTTCTATCTAATAATAAAGATGATCATTCGGTACGGATCCAATTCTATGTAAAAATATTTTGAAATGAAAAGTATATATCGAACATATCGTTCTTATGAGAATACGATCGAACGACAATAATAATAATAATAATAATAATAATAATGATGATGATGATGATGATGATGATGATGATGATGATGATGATGATGATGAAGTTGATGATGATGAAGATAATGATGATGATGATGAAGATGATGATGACGATGAAAAAATCTTACCTTTTTTTTTTGTAGACAGCAAGATGTTCCATTGCCCATGATTCGATGAAACGAACGAAAACTAACTAAATTCGATACACCTCAATCCTCCTTGATCTTTCCTCCTGTAACCTATAAAGCGGTCTCCACCGTGGTCCGTATAAAATTTTAACATTCATCTTATAAAGATTATTTCTCACACCAACGTCGAATAATATTATTCTCGACGGCATCATTTCAAAAACCAGTTGTTGCACACTTCGAGAAAGTTGACATTTAATGTTTTCTTTATCAAAAATAATCGTCTTCCCACATTTGCATTCACCTATACAAACGTTCGAAGTAAAAAAAGAATCTCAACCAATCGGATCTCTCGTAAAATTTCAAATATTCCGTCGTCATACGTTACCATTGTATTTATTATTATTCTTAATAACGTTACGTATTAAATATAAATATATAAATATATATATATATATTTTTTTTTTCTTTTGATCGTGCACGTATTCTCCCGACGTTATTACACATGTATGTATGTACATTGTTTCGATTAATCACAATATTATCTTTTTTCTTAATAACTTTTCAACGACATCGTTGACGACGACGACGACCACAATTGTTACCGAAAGATCACAAAAAAAAAAAAAAGAAAAAAACTATTGTTCGAAAATCGTATATCTATGCAACTATCGACGAGTTTTTAACGCGACTACTAGAGGACGTTACACCTGTTTTCTAACTTTTATCAACACGTACAATACCTTAAAAAATATTTAAATGCCATAATTTTCTATTATCTATATGTTAATACATCAACTCATTCTACACGTTTACGTAAGTTATTTAACATGTAATATTCAAATGTGATATATATATATATATATATATATATATATATATATATAAATGGCGGGAATATTTGAATGTTAATTCGTTCTTTGTTATTGTTTTCTTTTTCTTTAAATATACCTCGATATATTTATTATTATTATTATTATATATTTCGTAAAAAAGTTTTGTATTAAATCAAATACCATTTGTTAATAATGAAAAGATAAATAAAAAAAGAAAAGAAAAAAAGAAAAGAAGAAGAAAAAAGAAAAAAGATGAAAGACTAGGAGGAACGATCAATAGAATTGTAAATAAATTGATTGATCAAAATATACATACTCGTGATACGAAATGAAAAATGAAATAATAAAATGGAATAACTCAACAAATTTCTTGATTTAAAATCGACAATCAATAACTTATTCATTTCAATTGTCCCGTAATTTAATATATCATCGTTTTATTATTGCATTCGATTAAAAAAAAAAAAAAAAAAAAAAAAAAAAAAAAAAAAAAAAAAAAAAAAATAGATGGAAACGAAACGTAAGATGGACAATGTATAATCTCAAATTCTTTTCAATCTTATTATACGATAATAAGATATAAAAATGACTTAAGAAGATGTATAAAAATCATCTTACTTGATCCTTTTATTCATTCTGCAACTTTATATATATATATTTTTGTTATTTATTTTCACCAATTATTAAAATAAAAAAAAAAAAATTAAGAAACCGAAGAAACGATCTTCCAAAGATTAACGTCAATAAAATAAAGATTTTTCTACGCGCGAATGAAATCTACATTATCGACTTTTATTTTGTATAATAAATATGAAGATATTTTGAGATAGTACAAGACGTCAATTTTTCTAATCGCTCAGTCATCGGTAATAACATTTTATAATTAATATTGCGTTAAATGTTACGTTAGAATTTACGACAGAGTACAAATATTTTATTATACTTTTCTTTTCGTTTCTTTTCTTTTCTTATTAAATAAAAGTTCATTTGTTCGAACAATTTTGTATTAATTCGATAATTGGTGTTTCATGAATTACATATAAATATATAATTAATTCAATTATTCAATAATTATATATAAATAATTAATGGTTAGAGCACATTATAGTCATTCAATTATCTTAAATTAATGTTAATTAATCGAAAGAATCTATTATTTGAAGCTTTATATGCACTTGTTTATGAGAGAGTTGGAATTTTAAATTATTTACAAAACAAATCAAAAAACAATCGACTTTTAATATCTTTTTAATGCTAGACGCGAAAAATCGATAATACTTCGCGATATCTATTATATTTACCAAATCGAAAAGTAGAAAAAAACCGCTCTACGTGTCACGTAATTGAAAGGTTTTACGTTCTCCCGTATTAAAGTTTAAACTGGTGAGCCTATGCATGTGTGTGTGCGTGTGTGTGTAAAACATGGTTGATTCTAAATTGATAATATTGCGTAATCTATTTATCTAACCGATAATTAGAAAAGAACAATTCTATGTTCAATTTAATGGAAATGTTTTTTCTCTTTTATAAAAAATTAAAACCGACGTGTTTGGTAGATATTACAAAAAAATTTATATACGATAAGCAATGTTCAATTTATAATAATTATGTTCAAATGTCTAGAATTAAAAAGAATATATATATATATATATATATATATATATATATATATATATATATATATGCAGCCATTCGCTCGGTAGTACTTGCGTTACAATATTAACAAATATAGATTTCGATAAATCGCAACTAATACCGACCCAGATCTCACCACGTGGAGGTTACTGCATCTGGAGATCCACGGGCTAAAATAACATACTAATTAGTCATGTTTAATGAACCTCCTATCGACCCGATCGTAATCGATCGAGGGTTCATCAACCATGACTTTGCCCTAACCTACCCGAGAGAAAAAGCGTGGGTTATTTATAGATTATTTCAAAAATATATTTAAAAAGTTCTACACATCTATCTTGACATAGTTAATCAACATCATTTGGACATATAATTTGTATATCCCGGGAATATACAAAGTACATGTACTTTATAATTACTACAATGCTACATTTATTATTAATAAATACTACATCATTGATAAATCTAATATTTTCATGAATTAAAAATTAAATAAGGTAATTGGGGAAATTATAAAAAATATATTGTGTTAATTCATAGATAAATGTCGTTATACTAACGGCACTTATTCATGCATCAACTCAATATACCCACGTTTTTTAAACTATCTTAAAAACTTTAAAACCTTAGAAGCCAAATGCAACCCAGACGCAACCCTTAATAGTACTATTAAAATAAGCATTTTAAAGCGTAAAAAATAAAGCATAAGAATCCCAACATACATCATACATCACATTCATACTTATAAATTAATATACAAAAGAATTTTAATGACATATACTTAAACAATTTGTAAGATAATGTATGAAATCGTTCTGAATTAGTAACATATAATCTTATCAGTACATCTAGGTTTCAACTTTATCAAATTCTTTCAATGTCAATTTATTCATCATCAATTACCTGAAAAATTAAAAATAGTATGTACATAAAACAAATCTTAGAAACAAACAGAACAAAAACACAAATGTATGTAATTTTATTCTGTGCCTATCAATATTATTAATAAAAAAGCAAACCATACACAGATCCATGGAACAATTGAAGTTGTAGACCTAAAACACACATTTTTATTAATTAAATATTTTATTAATAAATATCTTTAAAATCTTTGGTACATCCCATAAATACTTGAAAACACATATGTTACAGTTAATATTGAAATTATATACATATATATTTATTATAGAATTGTAAATAATTATATTTTATTTTTGTTTGCCTTCAGAAATGCATATGTATATTTAACAGCAGCCATTTTAGAGGCAATAATACGCGAAAATCGATAAAAACTGATGGTAACAAATCCAACGATGGTCACCTGTAACAAAAAGAAAATATATTAGTTATAGAGTCAATGTATAAAAGCATGAAATATAGCACGTCCACTTGACGTACCAATACGTAGATGCATTTTTCAATTATATATCTTGTACAAATCCCTATTTCACATTACAATAACACCAAATTTAAACGCGAATTATCAATCAAATTTAATTTAATAATACGTGAATCTAAATATTCTTGACTCTAACTAACTAAGAACTTGTGCATCTTTTGGATGATTCGAGCACGAACTTTACGTGCCAAAGAGATGAAATGATCCATCATCTCCAATTTTAAAAGAAATTAATGACGAGCAAAATGACAACGTGGAAAAGAAAAAAATATGATAAGACTACGAGCTATTATTTCAGAGAAACATATAATGATCCTCTAAAAAAATGACTCGTCGTCGATAGTTGCCCTCTTGAGCCACATATTGTGGGGGCCTCTTCGGCATATAGCCTCTTCTTTGCTTCGTGCCCTAACCACTGCTTTATGGCATTCCCTAAATGCAACGCATAAAAAAAAATTAAAAATAAAAACTTATTATACACTTGATGAACTATCCTAGTCTGTGGACGATCAATGGATCGAAAAAATCCACCAATCGTACGCATTTACACAGACACATTTACTCGAATGCCCAAGCAGATATTTATTCTAATCGACGAACCTATTACTAACACTTTGCCTTGAAACAATTAAAAAGTATCGAACAAAACTAGAAAATCTATGATACGTCATATTGGTCTTATATTCTTTTATCTGACCACTCTTACTTCGTATTTTTACTACTTTTATTCTACCATATGTGTGTAACAAAATTATTAAAACCACGAAAGAGATTGCAAAGTGTTAATATACTTAAGACTAAGTATCCAACGCGTTAAAAAATCTTTGCTATTTCAAAAGAAACGCAAAGACTTTTAAACTGTTTGATATTGATATATCTCGCAATACAGAGCATCAGCAAAATACGAAGAAAAAAGAAAACAGATATGCTGAATAATTATAAAATTTGCTGAAACTTTGCATAATATCCGGAGATGCAACACTCAACTCCAAAGATGAAATTACAACTTGCATCTTATCCGGTCCTACCTGCTTAAAATTAAAGATACATTCGCACAGAAAAGTATGTTACCTGCCTGCCTATAACCTATATTTAAAAAATAGCAAAACATTCATTCCAACACACACACTCCACGATTCTCTCACATACCGCCAGGGTGCAAAAGCCTACACTAGAGAGCATGTCCCGGGACACCTCCGACACCCTAGCTCAACCACGTTTTTCTAGCTTACGAACTAAGATGGGTACGTACCAATTGCTGTAATCGACAGTCAAGGCTAATGATTATTGCGTAAATGACTAAGACAAATAATACTAGTACATACCAGTATATACGCATACTAGTAATATACGAGTATTTCCACACATAATATGTGATAACTCTACTATGCAAAACGATATAAATGATAATATATTATTATATTAGTGTTTGTATTTATTTAGAAGTTTTCGCGAAACGATGTACAATGCACCACCTAACACGCACATACAGATGCAAGATACATCGTGCGCAATCACTAACTCAATGACTGTCGCCAATAAGGGAGAACTTAAAACTAAACCCATACGAACTGTTTCTCACTCATACGAGTAACACCTGGGTTCACGCATAAATGAGAACGCAGAAAGTACAGGGGGAGAAACGGGAATTAGTTTATTAGAAGCTGAAAATCCTGATCTAAACATTAGATTAACTTAAATAATATTCTTGAACTTACGAACTGTGACTCTACAAGTCTCCTTGTTTTTTAAGCAATGACTCTACTCGACTTTTCTCTTTCAAAATCAATGACTCTATTGAGACTTTTTTTATCAATAAAATTGACTGACTATTTAATAATATTTCATGCAATAATAATGAAAAAACCTCGGACGACTCCTTTTAACAAGTAGCCATTCTAATCAAAGAACAAGATCATGATTCACCACTTGTTTTCCAGAATCTATCCGTCGCGTTTGTCTTCTTGCACATTTTTTTGTACATCGATATATCCAAATAAACCGTGATTGAATAGACTATGGACGAAACAATGCATGTAATATAAAACCATATCACATGCTTTTTTCCACGAAATCGGGTAAATGAATGCCCGATTTCACCACTAACATCACGAACAAATACGATCAAAAAAGTGCTTATTAATAGCACTGTTAATTAAACGATTCGAACCGATGATACAAGAAGACCCTATCCTGAGCTAATATAAAAATAGGCATGCACAATAAATGGACAAATATACCACTCATGAGTAAATCCAAAAGAGGAATTACTCATGGTCATGCTCGTCAATAATTTATTAAGAAAATTACAACCAGTAACTCGTACCGATTCGGACCTTTCGTCCTCGGTATGATTGAGCACCGGAGGAACTTTAAATTTCTTCACTCACTACTTAAGAAGTTCTCTGATGGCTCCAAAACACTCGTTCGCATTGGTCCGATCGAAATTGAAGGAAGGTGATCCGTAGGAGATTAAAAATAAGGTAGGTCGGCATCGAAGTAGGTTGACATCAAACTAAGTTGAAAATGAAATAACTCAACGTCGTTGTAGAATGATAAGATATGATCATAATCATGACCTGTAAAGAACAATAAACAAATTTTTAATAAATTTATTATAATAAAAAAATTGTCAAATTATTAATTATGAAATTTATAAATTTTCTTACCGATATTCTTCTGTGAAAGAGAAGTATTAATTTCTCAATAATCTTCAATGATGCACTGATTCTAATACGCGAACAGTCTGTGTGACTGTTTAAAAAGAAAAATAATACTTTATACGAACAAACCCTAAATTTATGACTGACTGCTTTGCTCGCAGTCAATTTAAGTACATATATTTCTAAAATTGTAGTCGCGAAACGCGGGTGTATTCAAATTAACGAACGAACGATGATTCTAATTCGCGATTTTGATTTTATTTGAACGATACAACACTCCAACAATTGCCACGCGCACGATTGCAATGATGATCTGAAAAAGTAAGAAAACCAAAGTTATTAGTATCATTTTTATAATGAAAAAATTGTTTTAATTACTAAGATAATGTTTAAGTAAGGAATTTACTTACTGGAGTCTTTGTTGATCCTTTGCACGATGAGCATCCTGCCCCAGGAAGATGATGAGTGATTCCTCTTTGGTTTGAGCTAGAAAAAAAAAAGAAAAAGAAAATTATTAGTATCATTGATATAAAAAAAAATCATTAAAATTATTGAGGAAACATTTAAAAAAGAAATTTACTTACCCAGAGTCGTTGTTGGTCCTTGCACGATGAGCATCCTGCCCCAGCATCATGATGAACATGCACTAACACTGATTCTAATTCGCGGATTTATGTATTGAATTTAATTTTATTTAATAAGCTTATTTAGATATAAATATAAATCAAAAATATTACGAGCAAACACTGACTCTACATCGCGAATTTATACCGAATCTACAAATTTTATTTAATTACTTTATTTAATTATAAATCAAAATATTGCCAACAAACACTTCTTCTTTTCAATAAACACTGATTTTTCTTTTATTTAAGAAACACAACAATTGATTTATTCACTATTTTTCACACAAGAACAATGGTAATCTGAAACAAAAAATAAAAACAGTATTATTAGTATTTATTATTATTATAATAAAATGTTATTAAAATTATTGAGAAAATGTTTAAGAAAGACGTTTACTTACCCACAGAGATTGTTGGTCCTTGCACGATGAGCATCCTGCCCCAGGATCATGAAGAATATGCACTAACACTGACGACAATTCACAAATTTATATTAAATCTAATTTTATCTAATCTGCTTATTTGAATGTAAAAAAATAAATAGCAACGATACGAACAAACACTGACTCTAATAATTTATAAAAACAGAAAAGCTGAAACATACAAGAGATTAAAATATTTCCTGTAAATCATTTCTGAAGGCAAAATATTAGAGAATATATTATCTAAAAATATCAATCATAATGAATATCTTATGAATTTAATTTTTTATTTGATTATGAAAATTCAAACGATTGAAAGCGAAGTATTTTTAAAATGTACCAAAGAATGCAGCCATTTGCTTGATAATGTTTGCTTTGTATCCGAAGATACAAACTCAAGCAATATCAATTGCCCAGGTCTCACCACACGGAGGTAGCTGCATACGGAGACCCAACTATTAATAAAAATCTAATCAATTTTCTACAATAAAACAATAATTGAAGCAGTAAATACAATTTCCTACAATATTAAATTAATCATGATGAAATTAAAATAAAAATATTCCTTAATAAAATACGTAATTAAAACGAAATCAATCGACGCTTTTCGTAGGTCTTTACACGTCGGAGTACTGTATAGAAATGAAGATCTCTTTCTTATCCTTGAGAGAGTCGAACGACCGAATGTTTTTGTTTTACTCTCGGCCTGAAAATTTCCTGGAAATATACAAGCTTATACGTATATCTATTGTTGAATATTACCCATCCCTCTTTATTAGGCCTAGTACAATGTTATTAAAAAAGGACGAACTTACTCGTCCTTAGTCAAAGTGAAGGTCGTTTGCAAATCCGGCGTATTTGATGACGTATTATTCTCGGTAATTGAATTCTTGGAAATGTGAAAAATATACTACCATGTTAAGCAGGGACAGATTAAAAGTGTGTGTGTCTCTATATATGTACGGAATACCTATCGACGATATACTTGAGTGTATGTGTGCGTATATATATATATATATGTATATATGTATATACTTATATACGTTTGAGTATATATGAAAATTGAATATAATAAAAGATATCGATCAATTACAATTATAAATATAAAATTATTGACCACGATGTTGTTTACAAATGAAAAAAATATCGATGATATGAAAATAAAGGCAGAAAATAAAAGAAAAATTACAACGGTATTGTACCCCCGGGGCGATTTCCAAGATCGATTTTCTTTTTGCGAATATCTTTCGAACGCGATGACGTGCCGACTTGTGATCGCGGCCTCGTAAAAATCTCGCTTTTAGCTATCGATTGATATATTGGAAGATGGTGTACGTTAGAAAAAAATATACTAATTACCTGTAATTATGCGGAGCGACGAAAGACCGTGGCACTTGTAACCGTTTCCAAGATGGAGAGGAGACCACCAGCAAGGAAGGTTACTGAACCGCCGAGTTCAAACACTAATCAAGTCAAATATTAATTATCATAATTAAAAATAATAAAAAATGTAATAAAAGTAAATAGATAATATTATTTGAATGACAAATGTAATTAATTTGGATTTAGAGATTAGACAATAATTTTTGAATGAAACAATTACATTATTCTAGAGATATAGAGATGTTAAATAGATTCACACTTGAATCACGTATGCATAGATATGTTCCCTACATTTTATATATTATTTATATACTACGCTTGGAATAATGAGAAATCGAAGTAATTCGATTCTATATGCTTATTTACATATGTATCGTTCCTTTTTCATTCCTTTTTTTTCAATAGTCGATCATTCTTGATTATATTTAATTATTATTGAATTATGATAAATTACTACGATCATAAATGACATAATTATTCGATATGTATAAATAAAAATTCGACCATTATTTTTTCCCAAGCACTTACAATATATATGTAATTATATATATATATATATATATATATATATATATATATATATATATATATATGTGTGTGTAGATACGTAAATACCTAAATCCATCGAATTATTTCGATATCTCATTATTCCAAGCGTAGTATATAAATAATATATAAAATGTAGGGAACGTATCTATGCATACGTGATTCAAGTGTGTATCTATTTAACATCTCTATATCTCTAGAATAATGTAATTGTTTCATTCAAAAATTATTGTCTAATCTTGAAATCCAAATTAATTACATTTGTCATTCAACTAATATTATCTATTCACTTTTATTACATTTTTTATTATTTTTAATTATGATAATTAATATTTGTCTTGATTAGTGTTTGAACTCGGCGGTTCAGTAACCTTCCTTGCTGGTGGTCTCCTCTCCATCTTGGAAACGGTTACAAGTGCCACGGTCTTTCGTCGTTCCGCATAATTACAGGTAATTAGTATATTTTTTTCTAACGTACATCATCTTCCAATATATCAATCGATAGCTAAAAGCGAGATTTTTACGAGGCCGCGATCACAAATCGGCACATCATCGCGTTTGAAAGATATTCGCAAAAAGAAAATCGATCTTGGAAATCGCCCCTGGGGTACAATAGCGTTGTAATTTTTCTTTTATTTTCTGCCTTTATTTTCATATCATCGATATTTTTTTCATTTGTAAACAACATCGTGGTCAATAATTTTATATTTATAATTGTAATTGATCGATATCTTTTATTATATTCAATTTTCATATATACTCAAACGTATATAAGTATATATATATATACATATATATATATATATATATACGCACACATACACTCAAGTATATCGTCGATAGGTATTCCGTACATATATAGAGACACACACACTTTTAATCTGTCCCTGCTTAACATGGTAGTATATTTTTCACATTTCCAAGAATTCAATTACCGCGAATAATACGTCATCAAATACGCCGGATTTACAAACGACCTTCACTTTGACTAAGGACGAGTAAGTTCGTCCTTTTTTAATAACATTGTACTAGGCCTAATAAAGAGGGATGGATAATATTCAACATAGATATATGTATTAGCTTGTATATTTCCAGGAAATTTTCAGGCCGAGAGTAAAACAAAAACATTCGGTCGTTCGACTCTCTCAAGGATAAGAAAGAGATCTTCATTTCTATACAGTATTTCGACGTGTAAAGACCTACGAAAAGCTTCAGTTGATTTCGTTTAATTATTTTATTATTTAATTATTTTACTAATGAACATTCTTATTTTAATTTCATCATGATTAATTTAATATTTTAGGAAATTTACCATTATGTAGAAGCGTATAAGAATTTATATACTTCTTATTTTATTAGTCATTATGTTTATTGCCCCAGTTATTGTTTTATTTTAGAAAATAGATTAGATTTTTATTAACAGTTGGGTTTCCGTATGCAGCTACCTCCGTGTGGTGAGACCTGGGCAAATGATACTGCTTGACTTTGTATCTTCGGATACAATGCAAACATTATCGAGCAAATGGCTGATTACTTTGGTATATTTCAAAAATACTTAGCTTTCAATCGTTTGAATTTTCATAATTAAATCAAAAATTAAATTCATAAGATTTTCATTATGATTGATATTTTTAGATAATATATTCTCTAATATTTTACCTTCAGAAATGATTTATAGGAAATATTCTAATCTCTTGTATGTTTCAGCTCTTTTGTTTTTATAAATTATTAGAATCAGTGTTTGCTCGTATCGTTGCTATTTATATTTTTACATTCAAATAAGCAGATTAAATAAAATTAAATTTAATATAAATTTGTGAATTAGTGTCAGTGTTAGTGCATGTTCATCATGATGCTGGGGCAGGATGCTCATCGTGTAAGGACCAACAATCTCTGTGGGTAAGTAAACTTCTTTCTTAAACATTTTCTCAATAATTTTAATAACATTTTATTATAATAATAATAAATACT
Organism: Vespa crabro; assembly: GCF_910589235.1. Classification (NCBI taxonomy): domain Eukaryota; kingdom Metazoa; phylum Arthropoda; class Insecta; order Hymenoptera; family Vespidae; genus Vespa; species Vespa crabro. The sequence goes on along the minus strand of NC_060969.1, from coordinate 2,379,413 downwards.
GATAATACTGTTTTTATTTTTTGTTTCAGATTACCATTGTTCTTGTGTGAAAAATAGTGAATAAATCAATTGTTGTGTTTCTTAAATAAAAGAAAAATCAGTGTTTATTGAAAAGAAGAAGTGTTGTTGGCAATATTTTGATTTATAATTAAATAAAGTAATTAAATAAAATTTGTAGATTCGGTATAAATTCGCGATGTAGAGTCAGTGTTTGCTCGTAATATTTTTGATTTATATTTATATCTAAATAAGCTTATTAAATAAAATTAAATTCAATACATAAATCCGCGAATTAGAATCAGTGTTAGTGCATGTTCATCATGATGCTGGGGCAGGATGCTCATCGTGCAAGGACCAACAACGACTCTGGGTAAGTAAATTTCTTTTTTAAATGTTTCCTCAATAATTTTAATGATTTTTTTTTATATCAATGATACTAATAATTTTCTTTTTCTTTTTTTTTTCTAGCTCAAACCAAAGAGGAATCACTCATCATCTTCCTGGGGCAGGATGCTCATCGTGCAAAGGATCAACAAAGACTCCAGTAAGTAAATTCCTTACTTAAACATTATCTTAGTAATTAAAACAATTTTTTCATTATAAAAATGATACTAATAACTTTGGTTTTCTTACTTTTTCAGATCATCATTGCAATCGTGCGCGTGGCAATTGTTGGAGTGTTGTATCGTTTAAATAAAATCAAAATCGCGAATTAGAATCATCGTTCGTTCGTTAATTTGAATACACCCGCGTTTCGCGACTACAATTTTAGAAATATATGTACTTAAATTGACTGCGAGCAAAGCAGTCAGTCATAAATTTAGGGTTTGTTCGTATAAAGTATTATTTTTCTTTTTAAACAGTCACACAGACTGTTCGCGTATTAGAATCAGTGCATCATTGAAGATTATTGAGAAATTAATACTTCTCTTTCACAGAAGAATATCGGTAAGAAAATTTATAAATTTCATAATTAATAATTTGACAATTTTTTTATTATAATAAATTTATTAAAAATTTGTTTATTGTTCTTTACAGGTCATGATTATGATCATATCTTATCATTCTACAACGACGTTGAGTTATTTCATTTTCAACTTAGTTTGATGTCAACCTACTTCGATGCCGACCTACCTTATTTTTAATCTCCTACGGATCACCTTCCTTCAATTTCGATCGGACCAATGCGAACGAGTGTTTTGGAGCCATCAGAGAACTTCTTAAGTAGTGAGTGAAGAAATTTAAAGTTCCTCCGGTGCTCAATCATACCGAGGACGAAAGGTCCGAATCGGTACGAGTTACTGGTTGTAATTTTCTTAATAAATTATTGACGAGCATGACCATGAGTAATTCCTCTTTTGGATTTACTCATGAGTGGTATATTTGTCCATTTATTGTGCATGCCTATTTTTATATTAGCTCAGGATAGGGTCTTCTTGTATCATCGGTTCGAATCGTTTAATTAACAGTGCTATTAATAAGCACTTTTTTGATCGTATTTGTTCGTGATGTTAGTGGTGAAATCGGGCATTCATTTACCCGATTTCGTGGAAAAAAGCATGTGATATGGTTTTATATTACATGCATTGTTTCGTCCATAGTCTATTCAATCACGGTTTATTTGGATATATCGATGTACAAAAAAATGTGCAAGAAGACAAACGCGACGGATAGATTCTGGAAAACAAGTGGTGAATCATGATCTTGTTCTTTGATTAGAATGGCTACTTGTTAAAAGGAGTCGTCCGAGGTTTTTTCATTATTATTGCATGAAATATTATTAAATAGTCAGTCAATTTTATTGATAAAAAAAGTCTCAATAGAGTCATTGATTTTGAAAGAGAAAAGTCGAGTAGAGTCATTGCTTAAAAAACAAGGAGACTTGTAGAGTCACAGTTCGTAAGTTCAAGAATATTATTTAAGTTAATCTAATGTTTAGATCAGGATTTTCAGCTTCTAATAAACTAATTCCCGTTTCTCCCCCTGTACTTTCTGCGTTCTCATTTATGCGTGAACCCAGGTGTTACTCGTATGAGTGAGAAACAGTTCGTATGGGTTTAGTTTTAAGTTCTCCCTTATTGGCGACAGTCATTGAGTTAGTGATTGCGCACGATGTATCTTGCATCTGTATGTGCGTGTTAGGTGGTGCATTGTACATCGTTTCGCGAAAACTTCTAAATAAATACAAACACTAATATAATAATATATTATCATTTATATCGTTTTGCATAGTAGAGTTATCACATATTATGTGTGGAAATACTCGTATATTACTAGTATGCGTATATACTGGTATGTACTAGTATTATTTGTCTTAGTCATTTACGCAATAATCATTAGCCTTGACTGTCGATTACAGCAATTGGTACGTACCCATCTTAGTTCGTAAGCTAGAAAAACGTGGTTGAGCTAGGGTGTCGGAGGTGTCCCGGGACATGCTCTCTAGTGTAGGCTTTTGCACCCTGGCGGTATGTGAGAGAATCGTGGAGTGTGTGTGTTGGAATGAATGTTTTGCTATTTTTTAAATATAGGTTATAGGCAGGCAGGTAACATACTTTTCTGTGCGAATGTATCTTTAATTTTAAGCAGGTAGGACCGGATAAGATGCAAGTTGTAATTTCATCTTTGGAGTTGAGTGTTGCATCTCCGGATATTATGCAAAGTTTCAGCAAATTTTATAATTATTCAGCATATCTGTTTTCTTTTTTCTTCGTATTTTGCTGATGCTCTGTATTGCGAGATATATCAATATCAAACAGTTTAAAAGTCTTTGCGTTTCTTTTGAAATAGCAAAGATTTTTTAACGCGTTGGATACTTAGTCTTAAGTATATTAACACTTTGCAATCTCTTTCGTGGTTTTAACAATTTTGTTACACACATATGGTAGAATAAAAGTAGTAAAAATACGAAGTAAGAGTGGTCAGATAAAAGAATATAAGACCAATATGACGTATCATAGATTTTCTAGTTTTGTTCGATACTTTTTAATTGTTTCAAGGCAAAGTGTTAGTAATAGGTTCGTCGATTAGAATAAATATCTGCTTGGGCATTCGAGTAAATGTGTCTGTGTAAATGCGTACGATTGGTGGATTTTTTCGATCCATTGATCGTCCACAGACTAGGATAGTTCATCAAGTGTATAATAAGTTTTTATTTTTAATTTTTTTTTTTTATGCGTTGCATTTAGGGAATGCCATAAAGCAGTGGTTAGGGCACGAAGCAAAGAAGAGGCTATATGCCGAAGAGGCCCCCACAATATGTGGCTCAAGAGGGCAACTATCGACGACGAGTCATTTTTTCAGAGGATCATTATATGTTTCTCTGAAATAATAACTCGTAGTCTTATCATATTTTTTTCTTTTCCACGTTGTCATTTTGCTCGTCATTAATTTCTTTTAAAATTGGAGATGATGGATCATTTCATCTCTTTGGCACGTAAAGTTCGTGCTCGAATCATCCAAAAGATGCACAAGTTCTTAGTTAGTTAGAGTCAAGAATATTTAGATTCACGTATTATTAAATTAAATTTGATTGATAATTCGCGTTTAAATTTGGTGTTATTGTAATGTGAAATAGAGATTTGTACAAGATATATAATTGAAAAATGCATCTACGTATTGGTACGTCAAGTGGACGTGCTATATTTCATGCTTTTATACATTGACTCTATAACTAATATATTTTCTTTTTGTTACAGGTGACCATCGTTGGATTTGTTATCATCAGTTTTTATCGATTTTCGCGTATTATTGCCTCTAAAATGGCTGTTCGTTAACAATGACGTTTAGATTTTCTATTAATAAATTGTTCAATGTTTTCTAATTATTAAATATTTAAAAATGATAACTCATAAAAATCTACTTACCTCTTTGTATTAAAAGTTTTCGAACAAATTCTAAATAATGTTTTTTTCTTTTTCTTATTAAATATCTTTTAAAGATTTACATAAATCCAAGGATTGATCGATTATGTTAATGATTAGGTATAAAATATTTTTATTCCTATCAAGTTTTAATAAGAATGTTAAAAAATCCAAAAGAGAAACGATATTAAATTCGTAGAAAAAAAATAACGATATAAAAACCAATAAAACATTGAGAATTGTGGGTGGGATGTAGTTGGGGGGGAGTGGTGGATGGACGGGGATGAGATCGATGAAATAATAGACATAAAATTTTTTTATCAAAACATGTATAACGATTTATTGAGGAGCTATTCAAGCATATTTAAATTTCATGAAATGCAGGTACCTACCTATCTACTCGCTAAATGTTACATTAAACGCGCACTTTATCCTTAAACTGTTCGGTATCTATGTAAGTTTTTATTTATCTCTGTGTGTGTACATGTGTGTGCCTGTGTGGGTTTTATTTTTCTCTTTTATCTTTTTTTATTCTTCACCATCATCGCCGTCGCCATTATCATTATTTCATTATCATTATCATTATCGTTATCGTTATCATTATTATTATTATTAAATTTTTGAAGGAGAGCCGTAGAGAGTTGCGTTTTTCCATCGATCGGCCCTGACTGATACGATTGTTCGTTTCCAAGAAGAAAAAGGTTTCGAGCTGATATATTAATTCTTTCTCTCTTTACTTTTCTGTTTCTTTATTTTTTTTCTTTTTTTTTCCTTAGATAATCTCTCAACGGCAACAAAATCGTTCCGAACGCGGAGAACAATTTATTTTATTTTATTTTATTTTATTTCTTTTTACTGTACACTATGTCTACAAAATTATTATATCCCCGAGAAGTTCTCTCCCGTTCAAATTTGCAGAAAGAAATAAATCGATAAGAATTAAGGAGAAGAGTGAAGAGAGGGTTAAGAAAAAATGTTTTATTTCGTTTATATTTCGTATATATGTAATGTATGTACACGTTATCTCGTTCTCATCATTTTATATATCGAACGATTTTGAATAATTATTATTCTTGGAATGATTGGGTTCGTATCAGCAGGGACCATAGAGATCATACTAAATACATTTAAATATTAATAAATCTGAGTGTTCTTTGTTTCTTTTTTTTTTCTTTTTATTATTTTTTTTTTAAATTTGCCTATGGTAGTTTTGATTGCCAGTCTTCGAGTGCTCTTGGTGGTGGTTAATAGTGATCAGATCATTTTGTTTTTCTTTTTTTTTTTTGCTTATAATTCTCGTTGTTCTTCCATGCTATTTTTTTATTTTATTTTATTTTACTCTTTTTTATTTTTTATTTTTCGTTCAGCTCATTACCATTCATTCCTCTTTCAGATCACATTTTTTGATTCTTAATTCACTGGAAGATTTGATTATCGGTAATTTAATAAATTAAAATTTCGATCGTCATCGATAAAAGGAAAAAGACTGTGAAGGATCGGACTAACGATATCATCCTGTAAGAGAATGGTCACGGCTTTAACGAGAATTATTTTCAATTCTTTAAGAAGTGTGTTTCATGAGGATTTACAGCTAGATGTGTCGGTCGTACACCATCAATTCTGATAAAATATCGATCGTTTTCCCTTATTTTTTATAATAATAATAATAATAATAATAATAATAATAATAATAATAATAATAGTAATAATAATAATAATAATAATAATAATAGAGTCAATTTTCATCGATCTTTTGTTTAATCGTCTTATCGTTTAGAAACATCGACGAGTAATTATTCACAATAAAAAACATTAATACACATTTATCTATATTTTATAATTAAAAATTATAAAATTTTCTTAAGGACTATTACATGTACGAACACTTATAAAAATTAATAAAACGGCCAATTGTTAAGTTTAAACTTTGTTGTTTAAGTTTAAGCATGTAGAAAAAAATGAAATCTTTTTCCTTTTTCTTTCTTTTCTTTTGTGTTTTCTTTTGTTTTCTTTTGTTTTTTTTTGTTTTCTTTTTTTTTTTTAAACGAATGATCGTAATTTATCAAAATTGATCTTTGAACGCCGAACTTATAGACACACCTAAGAGACATGTGCACGGAGAGAAATATTAATTAAATCGAAGTTGCCATCGACTAATCGAATTCGCGTATCGATCGAACGTCCATTTCGTTCTACGTACACGCAATACGTTCAATTCTATATACACATAGAGAGTATGTGTTATTGTTGTAGTTGTTGTTGTTTTTTTTTTTTTTCCTTTTGTTACGTATGTACGAGACAGAGAAAAAGGATCTACATGAAAAACTATATTGATTATTTTCAATGCAGACATTTTTCTATTAGACGTAATATCGAATAATTCGAATCGATGCCACGTGGTCTACTTAATAGTGAAAGACACGATTGAATCTACGTTTCGAGAGGTCGATCGTGACAAACTGGAACGACAAAGTGATTAACAAAATTCGTTTCAATATCTTTAGCTTTGATTTCTATTAATATCGATCATTTGTGAATTCGTGAATTTTTCTTTCTTTTTTTTCTTTTTTCAATTATTTTTTCTAACACATCAAAAACGTTTACTTCGTGAATTTTCTATTTTTGTGAATAATTCAGATCGAGAATCTAAATGTTTCTTTTTTTTTTTCATTTTTTTTTTATTTTATTTTTTTGGTATCTTTTTTTTTCTTTTTTTTTTTTTAGAAGGATTTCATTTAAACGAATGCAATTATTTATAATTCTTCTTCTTTTTTTTCCTAATAGTTATATCCTTCAAGAAGTAAATTCGTTGATTATAAGTAATATTTGTCATTACAAAAAAGTGAAGAGAATTAATGATTTTAAGAATGATGATGATGATGATGATATTATCCTTGCGATTGATCATGAAATTAGGCATCGATCGACGATCGAGAAATATCCTGAATGTCCCGAAATCGAACCTCTCTCATATTCTAAAACGCTATACGCAGAGAAAAAGGGATTAATACAAAATCTAACGTTCAATTGAGAACTGACGAATACAGATAGAATAAATTGCATTTATAGAGAGAGAGGTTTTTTTTACATTATTATTAATATAATTAATAATAGTGTAATATATATATATATATATATATATATATATATATATATATGTTTATGTGTGTGTGTCTGCGTGTATGAACATCAGTGTACATGTAATATGAATTTCTTTGTGTTTAGCAAACAGACATTTCTTTCTTGTTCTCGACGTAATTGTAAATAGTAATAGTAATATTATAATAATAATAGTAGATTAAATTCATAGGCATCATCGACATTATGTTATTTTACAGTTCTTTTTCTATTTACATTGAATACACTGTCACCGTTATCCCTCGACAGAATTAATTAACTTATTAATTATAATAATTATAATAATTATAATAATAGCAATAGTAATATGTATATATATATATATATATATACGGAAGAAAAAAAATAAAATCGAAAGAACGAACGAACGAACAAACAAACAGACGAACAAATAGAAATAAATGAAAGTGAAACAAAAAAAAATGGTGTTAAATATTATCACGTGTTCTCTACGATATATATCGAAGAAGGACTATCGAACTTCCTTGGCTCCTTTGCTCGACGAGGACTAAGAGGGGAAAAATGCACGCACAAATATGTTACGTTATTCTCGAGAATATAAAAATTACGACTTCCTACATTTTTTTTTCATTTATTTATATATATATATATATTTATTTATTTATTTATATGTATATATCTTAACAATCTACAAAAAGTTTTGTCCTGTCGAACTTATGCCAAGGATGTTCCTCGTAGTCGCGAAGAGGAAGAAGAACTCTATTTAATTATAAATACATTTAAGTGTATTTCATTTACAGGATATCTTTATATCTAATTGATTTTACGTGATGTAAAATTGGAAAAGAAAAGGAAAGAAAAAAAAAAGGAAGAAAGAAAGAAAGAATTTCGTTCCCGATGAAACGTAGAATCAATTATATTAATTATTTTATATTCGCTTCAGTTAAATAATTTAATATCAGTTTCGAAGAGTATTAGAAAAATTTCGTTTGTTTGCTTTATTTGTTTTTGTTTTTTTTTTCCCCCGAATCAATGACCTAGGTACTTAATCGGTCGATTATTTATGATATCCTGTATACGAATATGTGTGGGTGTATGTGTGTACGTACGTACGTACGTACGTATGTATGTATACGTGTATTTTTTTAAGACCGATAAGAGTGCGACAAAGACAGACGAGTTTCATTTAAATTTAATCTACATTGGCCACAATTTTTCGGCCATTCGGAGAACGACTTCATTTTATTATCCTTTTATTTAATCGTTTATATATATATATACATATATATATATATATATATATATATGTATAAATATGTATATATATATATATATACACATACACATATCGATTAATCAGAGAAAACTCTACGCACTTTTTAAATAGCGATTGGACACGATAAAAGTTAAAGGGGAGATATGGGTTAGAGATATTTTTTCATTTATTCTTCTCTCTCTCTCTCTCTCTCTCTCTCTCTCTCTCTCTCTCTCACTTAATTTTTTTCTTTCTTGTTTTGAATCATTTTTCTCATAATAATTCTCATTCGATACAAACATTAATGTCGTCGTCAAATCATATTCATATATCTTTTACTTTATCTTTTACATCGTCTTTTCCATTTGACATTTTATTTTCCTTTTTCTTCATTTTTCCTTTTTGATTGTTATTAAAAGTCGAAGATTAAAAAGAAAAAAGAAAAAAAAAAAAGGAACATACTTTTGCCGATCATTGATCTATGCATATTTTGGTCATTTAAATTCTCTCCTTTTTCGTGGGAAAATTCTCTCCTTTTTCTTTCTCGTGATAAATTCTTCTCTCTTTATTTCTTTCCTTTATTTTTTATTTTTATTTATTTTCTTCTTTTCTTCCTTTATAATCCGCACGATTATAAAGACGTAACGATTAGAAAGAGTAATAGAAGTTTGTTTATTTACAGACACCCAGAACATTTTAAAAAATCGACGACCGAACTTTTTGTACCGTTGTTCTTTTTTCTTTTTTCTTTCTTGTTTTTTCTTTTTTTTTTTAGAAAAATGTCTCACAGATGTACACGCGATTTCTTAGTTTTTCTTTTTTTTCTATTTTGTTTGTTTGTTTGTTTAATATTTCAAACGGATAAAAATTAATCTATTCTTGTTTTTTTTTTTTCCCCCTTTATTCTTTTCTTATCTTTCGATTAACAGTGATTCGAATTTACTCGAAATGTGTTCGATCGCCGAGACTAATTCTAAACGGGACAGTAATCGATTAGATCTAAATTCTTTACGTTTCCAGTACGTATCCAAAAATTGGAAGCAGTAGCGAAGGGAAGAGAAAAAAAAGAAACTAAGATTCTTAGTTTAGAAGGACGTCGCTACTAATTCTTTTTTCTTTTCTTTTCTTTTTCTTCTTTAACTATTTCGCCATCCTTAGTTCTTTCATTTTTCCCTTCGTTAATAATAGAAGATAATTTACAACTATTCTAATTACGATTTATCCAGCTTCGATCTCCTTGGTGTAATTTTATAATATGTATGTACGCGTACATATGTATGTATATCTTACGTAAATCGAATCTTAAAACTTTCTAATCAATTTATTTACATAAACGATCATCGTCGATCTCTCTCTCTCTCTCTCTCTCTCGCTCTATCTTTTTTATTTTCTTTCTCTCATACTACTTTTAATTCCCATTTCTTCCTTTTATCTCTTATCAGAGATAATAATCGAAATAACGTTTAACGCTAAAATGTGGAAAGGCTTCGGGCTACTTTCAAGGTACACGAATTTATCAAAGTCATAATCGCTAATATTTACAGGCTTGGTGTGTTGTGCATTTACAAAGTGTGTTTTTCCCCAAATGGGATATTTTTTTTTTCTCGATAAAACGTTCTAAACAACAACGTCGCAATTTTTCTTTTACACGATTTCATCCAACCGATTCGAATAATTATTCTCTTTCTCTATCTCTCTCTCTATCATTTAATTTTTTAGGTTTCTTTTTTTTATTACACATTTCATATGAAAAAAAAAAAAGAAAGAAAAAATTTGATTTCAAACAATCAGAAGATATAATCTCGTTGCATAAAAGAAAAATAAATTATCATTTAATTAGTAATTAGTACATCGAGAGAATTAGTCTGCATTTCTTTTTATGTTTCATAAACAGATTTAATTGATATAGCTTTTAATCATATTGCTTTTCTTTTTTTTTTTTCCTTTTTCGAGTTATTCATTCAATTTCACAGACTAATAGGAATACCGAATAATATATATATATATATATATATATATATATATATATATATATTTTCTCTTCTCATTTTATAAATATCTTCTTTCATCTTCGAAAAAGCAAGAGAATTAAAATTTGCGACGCGTCGCTTTATTACAACACCGAAGTATATTGGCAGTGCTGATGTGAAAAGTCTATCGTGTGATAAGAATAATTTAATAAGAGCGCAGTATTTATTCAATTATGATCCATGAATATAGATTTTTCATTGGATACATAAAAAAAAAAACCGCGTATATATAACATTTGTATATTCCTACCTTTTGAGACTTTGATCTCTACGGAAAAAAAAAAAAGAAATAAAAAGAACTAGAGAAATGATTTTACCCCCGAGAAAACATGACTATACAGGAAGATTCTCATCTCTCGTTCGATTCTCATTGTTAGTGTATTCATTTATTCTTCGAATTAAATAATTTTTATATCGTTATGAGGTTCCAATAATTTTTTACGAAAGTGGAACTTTCGATATGTCGAAAAAGAAATTCTTTTTGTCTTAAAAGTAAATAGGAAAAAAAAATGATCATAAAAATCGAACGAGAAGGTGATCGATATTCGCGAGTCTGCGTAATAAACGCGTGTAAATCTATATGCATGTGTATGTATATATGTATGTGTACGTATACGTGTATACTTGTGTTTGTTTATCTCCCTTTTTTCTTCATAATATTAAACGTGTGTTTAATTAGTACTATTACACTTGTACGTCTGAGAAATATTTTTTACGCTATCTTTAAGATCATCAGCAATGTATTATTTATTATAAACGCGATTAATTAAGGCCTCTTAGTTACTAAAAACAGGTCATTATGGTTCCTTAACGACTGACCACTTTCTCTCATCACTATTATCATTCAAATTCTATCAACATTAAAGAGATAAAATTATTAGTATTTTTTTTTTTTTTTTTTTTTTTTTTTTTCATTTTTTTGCCTTTGTTTCTTTCTTTCGCAATGTACGTTTAGTCATATTTTTTATTTCTTTCCTTTTTTTGTTTCTCTCCCCAGATGCCCCTCGAAAATATTTTCGAATCAAAACTTTCTTGTTTTTTTTTCTTTTTTCTTTTTTTTTTTTTTACGATTCCGACGAATTTTGAAAAGTGCTTGGTCTTCTTTATTTGTTTTCTTTTTTGTTTTATTTATTTTGCCTCTTTACTTTAAAACAGATGAAGCACGACTATGTTCATTCATTTATCCTCATTTATCCTTTAGTGCACTTTATTTTTCTCTCTATTACAGTTACACGTGTTTTTTATTTTTTTTTATTTTTTTTTTTCCGGAAAATTCATAATTTAAACTTTCTAATCCCTCTTGCCTCGTTGTTAGGCAATTCTCTTTGTTAAAATAGGATCATGTATAAGAATAATAATTTTGTAAGGTGAAAAATAATATATAGGATAGAAAATAATATCGAAGAAAACAAAAAATCAATCGATCTTTTGCACCCGTCAAATAATAATATTTTATTTGTATGAAATATATCGACTTATCTCATTTTGAAAGTACACACACACAAAAAAAAACAACACAAAGAGTGATTGATTATGTACATTTTACTAGCATCCACAGATTATTTCATACAAATACTTAGTGATCCAATATAACGTTACTTCTTTCTGTAAAAATTTCTTACTTAGATACTTATTACATACAAACATACAACATACATACATAAATACGTCGAGAAAATAGTTAATGAAATAGAACGAAAGGAGGTAACAACTGAAAAAAAAAAAGAAATAAACAAGAAAAAAGAAAAAAAAAGTTAAAAAAAAAAGAAGAAAGAAAAAAAATAAAACAAACAAAATGAAAAAATTGCGATTGAGCGAATTGAATTGTACCATGATCAAAGAGACAAGAGAGAATCTTCATCGATTTTATCACAATTTTTTATTCTCTCTCTCTCTCTCTCTTTCTTTTTATCTTTCTTCTTTCCCTCATTCTTTCTCTTCGAATTAGAACGAATCTGTGCATACGTGTGTGTAATTCGTGCCAGGCCACTTTCCATAACGAACAAGTCATTATTTCTTTTAGATCTTCATTATTATTTCGGTGTAACCGCAGATTACGAAATCTTACAATTATCGTCACCTAGCTTCCATTAATGTTTATAAACACACACACACACACACACACACACACACACACACACACACACACACACACACACACACACACATATATATATATATATATATATATATATATATATATATGAATGACAATTTATATTCATTTCATTTTTACGTTCGACGTTAAGGAATAAAAAAAAAAAAAAAAAAAAAAAAAAAAAAAAAAAAAAAAAAAAAAATGGAAACAACGACCAACACGAATATCCCTATCTGTCTTCAGTGCATAATATGTGCTGGCGTTTTCTTATTTGCTTGAATTAAATGCACTTTGTATTACACATACAGATAATTTTACGTATGCGTCGTGTTATAAGTTTTATACGTACATTAAAAGCAAAAAAATACTTTTTCTCTCTCTCTCTCTTTCTTTCTTATTTCACTCTTTTCTTTTTTTCTTTTTTTAATCGTGGTGCAGTGTTAAATGCCTCGACCTATCAGCTACAGACTGGCCTAAGTATTTTTTTTTATCAGTGTCTTCTTTAAGTATACTCATCGTCATCGTCGTCTAACTCGTTTAATAGGAAACATTAATTACACGCGTTCATTCTCTCTCTCTCTCTCCCTCTCGTTCTCTCATCGCATACATACAGAGGACAAGCATACCAATACTTTACACAACATTCTCTCACGTTACTATATATTTCAAATGTCTATAACTTCATTCTCGATTTAGTTAATTGAATTGCAAATTGCGTAAAAAGTGTCCACGAAACTTCGACAAATCTTACTAGGATATAACTCTTCCAGGATTTTTGTTGTTTGTTTATTTATGTATTTATTTATTTATTTATTTATTTATTTGTTTATCTCTTGTTCTTTTCCTTCGTGATAGTTCTTTTTTCTTTTTACTGACCTCAATCAACAGCAAGTAATTTTTTTGCTTTCCATTTGTGTATTCTCTCATTCCGTTTCCAATAACGTGGATATAAGAAAAAGAAATTAAACAAGTACAGCATTGTTGAGCTTCGAAGATGGGAATAGGATTATTTTCACTCGTAGATCCTAAAATACTTTTATTTATCGAACTGTTAAATATTACTATCGAGAGGATGATACGTGGATGATGATCCAGGACAACGAATGATAGAAGTTGATCTTCGAAAAGGATCGATTAAAATGTTAAGTTAAAAGAAGTTAAAAGAAGATAAAAAAAAATAAGAATTTTTTGCAAGCTAAGGATGGTCTAGAGATTGCAAATTAAAAAGAAAAAAAATATATATATGTATATATAAATATAAATGGATGGAATGTCGTACGTTAGTCCATTTATAGATCAATGATTTTTATTCGAAGATCACCTCTTCTATTCGTACGTTCTCAAGAATCTTCTTCAACATCCATGTTCTATAGATCCCCGAAATAGTTTATATCTCACTTTTAAAGATAATCGCAAAGTGAGTCGTAACTAACACGTTGTTTAATCGAACCTTCCTATTGGACGAAGTTTCTTGGCTACTTTAGGAGAAAAAAATAAACAAAAAAATATTATACGCATAATATATCCGAACATTGAATTTTCGTCGTTTCTAAATATAATCGAGATAAGTGTGCTCGTTAAAAAAGTTGATGAAGAAAAAAAATGCAATTGCATTTTGTAAATATGATGATTTCAATGATCGATAAATCACGTTTATCGTGAATACGTATATCGTTAAAAAAAGAAATAATTAAAACTATAAGTAACCATGAACTTTGATGATAATCGATGTGATTCGATTATAAACATACAGAACGACGACCTTTTGAACTTAGATAATAAAGTATGGATCTCAAAAAAAAAAAGGAAAAATAACGATTAGATTAATTGGAATAGATTGTTAGAAACGATGATAATTAATTAATGCGCTCTCTCTCTCTCTCTCTCTCTCTCTCTCTCTCTCTCTCTCTCTCTCTCTCTCTCTCTCTCTCTCTCTCTCTCTCTCTCTCTTTCTCTCAAAACATGTTTCACTAACACGAAACAGTAGCACAGCGTTTATTTGTTTTGTCTTTAATTACGATGGATCAATCAATCTACGGGATATATATCAGATAAATCTATTTACACGATGAATATGATGAATTTATATACAAATGATGTGTGTGAATTCTTTCAAACGGTCGGCTCCATCGTTTTCTATATTTTCGTTTCTGGTTCTTTTTTTCTCTTCTTTTCTTTCCTTTTCATTTCTTTTCTTTTCTTTTCTTTCCCTTTTTTTTTCTTTCTATGTCTCTAATTACGAGAAAAGAATTAATCGCTGAGATAAGAAAATTTGACATATCGATTACAATGTACGCAGGTAAAGAACGCTTGGTAAATTTAATTACGATTAAGTATTATTTCAAATATTCTTCAATATTTTTCACCATTCGCTCTATATGCTCTGTTGAAAATTCTAATTATTTTTTATTTTTATTATCATTATCATTATCATTATCATTATCATTATCATTATCATTATCATTATCATTATCATTATCATTATCATTACCATTATCATTATTATTATTAATTCCTTTAAGATACACGCGACCTCAAACGTGGCTACTGTACAATGATTTTTCTATATCTTCGATTTTTCTTTTTTCCCCTACTTTTTCCCCACCATCTCCTTCTTCTTCATCTTCCTCTTTTATCTTATGCCTTTTTTTAAAACTTCGTTAACGCAATAACGAAATGAAAGTGGTCGCGTGCATTCCTTTCCCTCTTGCGAATACGGGAACATCATTTAAAAATACTTAGAAGATAGATAAATTACTTAATTACGACTATCTATGTATTTCTCTCTCTCTCTCTCTTTCTCTCACATATACACATACACACATACATACACTCACTCTTTCTCTCATTCTTCACTAATCATATTAAAACTCAATTCGAGTTTATTCGCGTAAAAAAGAGAACACATGTGATTCCTGTTCATTAAAGAAACCAAGAAAAATAAAAGATATAAAGAGAAACAAAAAAGAATATATATATATACATACATATATATATATATATATACACATATATATATACATATATATATATAGAGAAAAGAGTCAAACGAGCGACACAATACAACACTTACTACAGTGTTCTAAATACAAATACGTCTATCTAGATATTCTTTTCTAGTTTATCTTTTTTCCCTTCCTTCCTTTCTTTCTTTCTTTCTTTCTTTCTTCTTCCTTCCTTGTTTTCTCTCTTTCTCCCTTTCTTTCTTTCTTTTTTATTTATTTATTTTTTTTTCTTTACTTCCTTAAGATATATTTCCCTGTGAAACTACGAATTCCTTCATGTAAGACTCCTTAAAATCTAAAATCACACTCAGAACGTATAATTATCGTTATTTATATCGTTATTATTAGTAATCAATTAATCAATCAATTAATCAGTCAATCAATCAATCAATCAATCAATCAATTAATTAATTAATTCATTCATCATTATAAACTAATCGTTTTCTTATTATGCATCATCATCATGCGTCCGGCTCGTTTTCATATTTATTCTTTCTTAATCAAACGTTTGAATATGTTTCCTTCGAGAGATCACGTACGTTTACAACAGAAACGAAAAAGCCACTATTTACTAGCAACTTTTTCATTTTTCTATTCTCTCTATTGTAACCTCGTTTCTAATCTGTTTTTTTTTTTCTTTTTTATTTGTTTCCGGTCGCTCGCACAATTATTCATCTCGGCAGTGTATTTTAAATGGAATATACATATGTAGTACTTATATCGTGATCCAACACGTCCGATCGTTCTCTTTAAATTGATTTTTTCTCATGATCGTTTGATAAAAAAAAAAAAAAAAAAAAAAAAAAGGAAAAGAAAAAAAAATGTAACGTCTCCCCGTACTACTGAACGATGTAATTGTTCTTTTTTCTTGGTTTTTTTCTTTTTCCTTTTTTTTTTTTTTATATTTTTTTTCTTCCGAACGATTTCATCTCTTTCCAAGTTAATCTCGCAAAATACAGATTTTTACGATCGTAGATCATCAAGTTGTAATGTGTTTTTCGTGATTGTGATCTAGTTTTCTTTTTGTTTTTTTGCTTTTTTAATTTTTTGAAACGACACAACGGACAAATGGTTTCACGATTTAATATCGGTCGAAAAATTTTTCCCCGAGTGATAGGAAAAATGGGAGGGAAGAGAAAAAAGAAAAATTGAAATAGAAAAGAAATGAGATATTAGAAAAGGAAACAATAGCGGAAGTTCAATTTCACCATAAGCAACAAGTCGCGCATGGATCATGATAAAACGTCATAAACTTGATGATTATTACAGAAATCTTTTATAATTTTTGGAAATATATAACATAATTATGTATATATTTCTTTCGTCGATCGACCGTGTTCGTGATTAAAATACAATACTTAGAAACTAATTATAATTTGATCGATCGACGTTCACATATTGTTAATTACCGTTTATCGATTTTAACAATTTCGATGAATTCCTAAAAAAAAAATCGTTAAAAGACTGTTATATCAAAGTCTTCGTACGATTTTACGATAAGATTAGAACAAGATTAGACGTGTAACGTATCTCCTCTTTTTCGAATATTCAGTTCGAACGTGCTGCTTCGGCTACGATTATTTCTAAACGACAACGAGAATGAAAAAGAGGCTCTCGTTCATTCTCAAAATACAATTGTACGTTTTTTTGTTTTTTTTTTTGGTTCTTTTTTTGTTTTTTTTTGTTTGTTTGTTTTGTATTATTTTCTATTGCCGACAAGCTTACGTTCTATGGATTTAATTGAAAAAATTCGAATTCGAGTCGGCATTAAAAATCAATCCTCTATATTCTCATCGTTTCTCGGCTCATACGAAATGGATTCGTTCGATTAATTTTCTATCGAAGTAACAACCACGAATTCTCCAGTCTCTTTTTCTTTCTTTATTTTTTATTTACTTGCTTATTTATTTATTTTTGAACTTTTACTCCTTTCTTATTTCTCGTTCCAAAATCAATAACTTTACGACATTCATATTTCTTGATCATATTTACCGTCTTAATAATGACATTAAAAGTTATCGATCACAATGTCATGTATCACGATTACTTCGAAAATATCCTAGCCCTAAAATGGCCCTGCAAAATCGATCGATCCTATAAGGTTGATCATGTGTATATGTATATATATATATATATATATATATATATATATATATATATATATATATATGATCTGTACATGTGCATAATATATATATATATATATATATATATATATATATATATATATATTATATATGGTATACACATGTAGATTTATTTGTGTATGTACATGGGATCATCGAAAATCTTTTAATTTTCTTACTCTTTTTATTTCTTTCGTAAAAACGTGCGCGGTCTCGAAAGAGACATAACGATCGATCATTCGAAACACGTTGATCTTTATCTACGATCGAAACAAGATCGATTTATCATCGATAAAGTATATACACGCGTCGTATCGTTAAATATATATATATACACATACACACACATCATATATATATATATATATATATATATATATGTATATATATACATATAAATGAATTCACGCGTCCGTAATTTCTAAATAGTCATAGAAAAGAGTAAAAGATAACAAGAGACTGGATCATCGTGTGGATCGATCGACTGATCGATCTATGAGACATTATTATTCTTTCAATTGGTCTTTTCGGTGTTTCGTTTAGTTATCTCAAATCAATTTTACAATACACGAGCCTCTCATTTGCGCCTCTCTCTATTTCTTTGTCTCTCTCTCTTTCTCTCTCCCCTTAACAAATTACATCTTCTATCTCGTTCTCCTAGGCTCTCTTTTTCTCGTCGCGTTACTTTCGCGATGCGTCTACCCTCCCAACCCTTATCTAAACACTCTCTCTCTCTCTCTCTCTCTCTCTCTCTCTCTCTCTCTCTCTCTCTCTCTCTCTCTCTCTCTCTCTCTCTCTCTCTCCCTTTCTCTCGCGTGTATACAATATTTATAATATATATAGACATACATATATGTATACATATATATATATATATATCTATATTTGTACATACATGTGTATTCTTCTCTCGTTTATATGCGCGTGTTCGTGTGTGTACGTGTACATGTAAGAGTATGTGTTTTTTGTGTTTATGTATTATATCGGCTAGTCAAAAATTGAAGCTACAGTGTGCTCGGCAGTCTATTGTCTCTCTTGGCTCTTCTTCGCTATCTTTCATTCTCTTTCTCTCTTTCTCTCTCTGTCTCTCTCTCTCCCCCTCCCTTTCTCCTTATTTTCTGTCATCTTCTCCGTTTCTTCCTTCTTCCTTCTTGTTTTGTCTTCCCGGATAAGTATAAACTCGCTTCTCTTTTTCTTTCGAAAAGATCGTCCAAATGACGACGTAAAAACGAGAATACGTCTAAGGAATACCGGGAAACACGGTCCATTCTTGTGAGTTACGTGTCCTCTCTATTTCTTACTTATTTTCTCTCTCTCTCTCTCTCTCTCTCTCACACACACACACACATACATACACACGCATACACTCTTTCTTTCTATCTTTCTTTCTTTCGTTCATTCATTCTTTGTCTGTGTTTTTTTTTGTGTGTCTCTCTTTCTTATTCCACGGAGAAGATTTATTCCCATTGGTGAGGAGAGGGTGGCAGTTCCGAAGGGTGGGCCACCGTCGAGCTGCAAGTTGTATGAAAACATTTTTAAATGACAATATCTTTGAAAATAGATATATATATATATATATATATATAAATAATTAGTTCAAAAATAAAAAAAAAATAGGATTCACAAAGGGTTAGAGCTGTTTAGTTAGCAATAGGGTCATCATTACTTTAGGAGATTGCGGGGATGATGAAATTATTCGACGAATTTATATACTAATTATAATAATAGATTATGTGTAATTTTAAATAAACATATATATATATATATATGTGTGTGTGTGTGTATATATTCGTCGTATAATTTCATTCTTTCTAGCTAGTGATTTATTTCTACTGTCAAATCTTTGAAAATTTTTTTTTTTTTTTTTAAGAAGAATATTCTAAATATGAATGAATAATTCAAAGATTTGATTGTTTGATCGACGAAGTCTATGATTCTTTTTTCAAATTCATTATTTTCTTTTCTAAGAACATAAACTTTGTCAATTTTTTTTCTTTTTTTTTTTCTTTTTTACTCGAATTTGTCAACGAGTATCAGCAGCACGTTTCCAATGCACTAAATTTGATAGGAGATATATGTATAATAATTGCAGTAGTTACTAAAGCATTGAAAGACTATAAATTCTAATAAATTTGTTATTTAATAATAAATGCGTGCTAATCAAAAGCTCTCTTTTATATTGTCACTGAAATACATACATACATACATATATCTATATATATATATATATATATATATATATATATATATATATATGTATATATACACACACACTCACACACATATATATATATACATATAACAAATGGATGCGCACTGCGTGCTCGTGACAAAGTCTAAATTCGGAGAGTCGTTCCGATAAAACTCTACGAATTTAATAAGAAATGACAAGAAAAGGGATAAACAAAACGAAACAAGTAAACAAATAAATCATAAAACATAAATCATCTTACTCTACACATATCTACTTGTTTTTTTCTTGCTTGTCTCGTCCCGACTCTTCGAATATTCGAGTACCACTATATATATTGTCCTAAGGACTTAATATATATATATAAATTTTTTTTTTTTTAAATAAAATACTTTTTACGAAAACGTGCTTTTTAGGGATGCTTATCATAAGAAAAACAACAGAAACAACGCTCATCTGATTTCCATGCAGCTGTCAGCATGCGTGACAGCCGAGGGCGTACACAAATCTCTTTTAGTTTTTCAGATATATTCTTTGCTTTTTCCTTGTTTTCCCTTGAAACAAAACAAAAAAAAAAAAAAAAAAAAAAAAAAAACAAAAAAAAAAGAAGAAAGAAAAAAATCAAATCGCAAAGACAAATCGATTTCTCTCTCTTTTTCGCTATTACTTCGTTTCCCGATCATTTATTTTTATTTCTCAAAAATTTTTTCCCCCTAAATCTATCACACTCGT
>NC_060969.1:2334014-2354014 GCF_910589235.1 Vespa crabro | reverse complement strand
ATTCATTCTTTCTTTCTTTCTTTCTTTCTTTCTTTCTTTCTTTCTTTCCTTCTTTCTTTATTTCTTTCTTTATTTCTTTATTTATTTATATTTTGATTGGGCAAAAGATGTGACAGACGACGCGTTACACTCTCGTCCTTACTCTTTTGTCGGTGGAGGATTTGGTCTCTAACGAATTTGTCTTAAAGGAGCATTCTCTGTTCTTTCTCACTTTTCATTTTATTTTATTTTGATCTTTTTTTCTTTTTTCTTTTTATTTTCTTACTTTTTTTCTTTTTTCTTATTTTTTTCATTTGGTCTCTAACGTCACGGAAAAGAATTTCAAATAGTATAAGATAAAAAGAAGTAAGAGAGAAAGAGATAAGAAAGAAGAGATAGAAGAGATAGAAAGAAAAGGAAAGGAAGTGAAAGAGAGAATAAAGAGAGCAAAAAGAAAAAGAAAATCAAGAAAAAGGGAGGGAAAAGAGTGAGACAGAGAGGGTGTAAGGATGAGTTGCCAAGACAAAAGATCTCTTTTTTGGCTCGTTTCGAGTCCGTTGCTATGATCCTTCTGTCTCGACCCTCCCCCCATCGTCCTTCATAAACTCTCACAGCTTTTGCTTCTTTTCTTTTTCTTTTCTTTCTTTCTTTCTATTTTTTTTTATATTTTTTTTCTTTTTCTTTTTTTTTTCTTTTTTTTTTTTTAATGTTTTGTTCAAATATGTTCTTTCAAATACATCGTTAAAACAATGTCCGAGTGTCCTTCTATTTCTTTTTTTTTCTTTTTGTATTTTTTTTTATTTTTTGTAAATCTGTTATCTCTCATATCTTCCATATCAATTTTAGTTATCATATCGTCATGTGTTCTAATATATAATATAATTATACTGATTCTCGGCTTGGTCCATTGTTATAGTTCGAACTTTTTTCAAAACACTGTGTGCACCTCTACGTATCGCTAGAGTCTAATTCTGTTATTTATATATATGACACATACATATATATATATATATATATATATATATATATATATGTATGTATGTATATATAAATTTTTTTTCGATGAAAGTTATTGGAAGAGAAGAAGAAGAAGGATCGAGAAAAAAGGAAGGAAAGATTTTTTTAAGAAAGAAGGATTTACTATGGAGGAAATATGATATCGATGATGAAGAGAGGGAGGAGAAGGGAGGAAACGAACTAGAGAGAGAAAGAGAGAGAGACAAAAAGATCGTCGATGATGACTCGATGAGGAGAAGGCTGGTGTTTCCGATGCTGCTGTTGCTGCTTGCTGGTGGAGGGGAGGAGGTGGGTTGGAATGGGATAGGATGGAGGATGTAGGGTGAAAAAAGTTAAGGGTGGAAGAATGGATGTGGAAATTGAGGGGAAATTTTTGATGGTTTTTTTTGCTTTTTTTTTGTTTTTTTTTTTATCTGTGGACCAACTCGGTGGATCGGTTTTGTTGGATTTTAGGTTAATCTGATTGATTGGTTGGATAAATGGTTGGTTGGTTAGTTGATTAGTAGGTTGGTTGGTTTGTTAGTCGGTTGTTGATCGGTTATTTGTTGTTTTCTTATATCTTTTGTTTTGTTTTTTTTTTCTGACTATTTCGTAAACGATCGTGGGAAGATCATCGATCTGTGGGTCTGTGCCTGGGCGACGTTGAAGATCCGCCACCTACGGCTTACCTTGCGAAGCTCTTGAATGCCGCGGACTGCGGATTTATGCAGAGCGGCACGCGCGACGTATTCAGCTGCTCCGCTATAAATTTGTGCATTTCCTCTGTAACAAGATAAAAATGACAAATTCGTTTCGGGTTTAACAATGGACACGTTGTCTTAAGAAATTCTGTTTGATTTCTTTTTCTTTTTATTTTTTCGTTTATTATTTTTTTTGTTTTTTGTTTTTTTTTTTTTCCCCATTCCGATTCATTATCCGCATCGTGATTACGATCAAGATTAATGAATGAATTTCGTACAGGTTAGAACAGTTTGATTAAATAACATGAATATACACGTCCATAATCGATTATAAAAAAGATATTCAGATATTCTTGGCTTATTTTATTTGTCTTACCTTTCACCTGCTGCACGCTCGTCAGTTTTCGCTCCCAGAGATCGTCGAAGGGATGAGTAGTCGCTGGCTCGAAATCCCCAGTGTACTGTCTCATCCCAGCACTCGTTGTGTAGCAACACGTGCACATGCACGAGTGATATCTGAGTCTTCCCTCGTCCAGATAAGGATGCGCCAGGGCATCCACCACGGTGATCCTCTTGTCCTGTGGGAACATTGAGGGAGTGGTCTAAGTATGTATCAGACACGTCGATAATGATGCCCTTGTCAGGGATACCAACTGTGGCAATAGTCGCAGTATTACATCTTTCTTTCTCAAGTTAGTTTAATATCTTTTAACAAAAGTATCTTTCGTACGTGTATATCTAATTTATTATTATTAAAAAAAAAAAAAAAAAAGGAACTTAGCATGCAATTATTTTTCTTAAAGAGAGACGATGTAAATTAATAGAAGAAACAACTTCATATCCTGATAGAAACCATTTTTCGTTTCGTGCACATTCGTGAAATCGACTGACTGCTCACTGGTTTACGATTGACGAACGATTCAATAAACATATTTCGAAATAGTTTAGTGGATATATCGTGAATATGATCGTGCCGTTTAAATTGCACGTTCTCTCGACGAAAGAAACCCTCACACGTTTTACCAGCCCCCACATTCCTCTCCCCATTACTACTGCAACATACTGTCATCCATATGGCTCGCGCAAGAACCTTTATTTTTTTTGTCCCCCTTTCACTTTTCTTCCCACCGTTTAGTTCCATTATAGAATATTTATTATTGTACGATAATTCTACGCCATCCCTACCTTCCCCCTCCCCTTGCTGCTCTATATCGATTTAAACAATTTATTCGTTTCGATAGAAACGCACATTGGATCGTTAATCCTTGAAATGAAAATAATATTTCTTGTGAAAATCGATGAAACATAATTCATCGTCAAAGTTTTACGCTATTATTCTTTAACAACGAAGCAGCAAATTGATCGGTGCCATTATAGAAGAATCGAAATGAAACTGGGAATGTTAGTAGTGCCGAATGTAATCCAGAACTTCATCCCTAGGAGAAAATAACCCCTAGGCGTTCTCGTAGTGACACAGCAGGGAGAAGACTTACAGGATCGAAGACTAGCATCTGGCAGAGCAAATGGACGGCCTCGTGCGTCGCCTGGCTGCTGAGGGTATAGAGAGCCGTCAACGAGGGTGGTTTCGGTGCACGCCTCAGCATGTGAGTCCTTGCACCCTCGCAAGCGTACCTCATGTCCTCGAGGGTTGGGGTGCCTAGCAGTTCCGTGATCAATTCCAACTGAGAGAAAAATAAAAAAAAAAAGAAAAAGAAAAATAGAAAGATCATTATAAACGAAACTTCGACGTCAAGTTTTAAATTATCTCTTTATCTCTTTTCCTCTATTTCTCATTCTCTCTCTCTCTCCCCACCCCTTAAAAATTTTTTTAAGCGTTACGTTTATATCGGAAAAAAATCGGCAGATTTTTTTCGTAAATCATCTTTCGTCGATGCGTTTTTGTTTGTGCTTTATAAATTAATTTTTTCTTCTTTTTTCTTCTTTTCTTTTTTTTTTCTTGTTTTCCTTATTCTTTTTTCTTTTTCATATTCTTTATAACGCGTATCGCAAAAGAAGTTAATTCGGTTTTCCGAAAGCTTTTCTTTTTTTCACCTGTACGACGATACATATATGCATGTATGCATGGTATGCATGTATGCATGTATGCATGCATGTATGTATATATGTATGTTTATATAACGAGGCAAACAAGATATAAGATCGAGAAGATATGGTTACCTGTTGCACAGGACTCTGAGCTTGAAAGAGAATTCGTCGTCGAAGAAGCTCGCCGAAAATGCAACCGACACTCCATACATCGACGGCTGCGGTATAATGTCGTGCACCCATTAGAATTTCCGGGGCACGATAATACTGCGTTACCACTTCCTGAGTCATGTGCTTGTTCTGGTCGGGCTCTTCCACGCGTGCCAATCCAAAATCACAGATCTGTTTGACGTAAATTTTTTTTATATATAATAATTGGTAATGATAGTTCGATGTGACGAAAAGTAAATTGGCTAGGTTATTTTTTTTTTTCTTTCTTCCTTTTTTTTTTCCAGAAGGACATATTTACTTTTAAGACGCAATTGCTGTTCACTAAAAGATTCCCTGGCTTGATATCTCTATGGAGAATTCTGGCTGAGTGAAGATACTTCAGACCTAAAATTGAAAACAGAAAAAGGGAATCATTTTTGATTATTTTAATCATCAATATTTACATATATATATATATAGAAAACAGACAAAGAAAAAATTGTAAGTTTTTCAAAGAGAGAAAGAGAAAGAAAGAGAGGGGGGGAAGAGAATATCTCGAATTCCTCGACCTCGATTTCACGCGAAGAAATATCATGGCGTGCTCGTT
Organism: Vespa crabro; assembly: GCF_910589235.1. Lineage (NCBI taxonomy): Eukaryota > Metazoa > Arthropoda > Insecta > Hymenoptera > Vespidae > Vespa > Vespa crabro. The sequence continues at coordinate 2,349,535 of NC_060969.1, read as the reverse complement.
AAGGCCACTTCGCTCTAGCATTCAGAAGAGATTATCCGGCGTTTAGCTTCCGCGAGAACGTTCGTCTATGTCTATGTCTATGTCTATGTCTATGTCTATGTCTATGTCTATGTCTATGTCTATGTCTATGTCTACGTCTATGGTAGTGTCTCTGTATCTTTCTATCTCTCTCTTTCTCCTTCTGTCACACACACACACACACACACACACAAAATCTCTATAGGCGTCTCTCCACGTTTATATCTACATCCGTATTTACGTCTATGCCTATCTATGTCGCGTCGTTAGCTCCCTACTCGCCTATCCCCTTCCGCATAAGCGAGATGTAGCTGTGTTTAAAGGGAGGACCGATAATCCGTTCCCTATTCAGTTCGCACCCCAAACGTATCCTCCCTCCCTCCCCCCACTCCCGTTTTTTCATACCCCGTCAAACCCTTCCCCTCCACGTCCCCTATTTTAGTTCTAAGCTACGTATAGAACCCGTTGTTACACCGAAGGGTTAGCGAGAAAAAAGGAAAAAAAAAAAAATGAAAAAAAAAATGAAAAAAAAAAAAAAAAGGCCAGAAAAGAGTTGTCGAAAAAACTCACGAACGTGAGTTATTAGCCTATTTGTTTTCCTTCCCCCTCTCCCCATTTTCTTTTTTCTTTCGTTTTATCAAAAGCTAAAAATTTAATATTGAACATAAAACTATAATAGTAAATATCATATCATTTATTTCATGAAATCATTGAAATCAATTATTTCTCCATGGGACAGCAAATATAATTCCAGTATATGATTATGGGTTGATATGATAACAGTTCAACTCGGTTTACACGTCGATGCTATGTATGTATGTAATAGGATGCGAAACGATAGAATACAGTCCCGTCTATATCGATGTACCGTTTACCGTTCCAATCATCGATACACCTCTGCGCTATTGTAATCTCGGTTATAGTATCACATGTAGTTCCTCCTCTTATCGTTTAGTGAATATATCCGACTAAATTTCGTGGTATTTTCTACTTACAAGTAGAAATTAATTAGCATGGAAAATCATGCGAGAATGATTTTTTTCGAAATGTATATATATATATATATATATATATATATATATATATATATATATATATATGAATGAATAGACAAATAGATAGATGGATAGATAGATGGATAGATAGATAGAAAGAGAGAGAAAATGTAGAGAGATGAAAGAAGCTAAAAGAGCACGAGCGCGCGCGCACAAGAGAAAGAGAGAGAGAGAAATAATGTGAAGGGTAAGAAAAAGAGGGGTGTAAAAGGGGTGGTGCAAGTTGTGGTGATGGAATAGGAGAAGAAGGAAGGGATGACTGCTGTTGAAGGTGAGGCTGCAATAAGAGCAGGAACATCAGTGCCAGATGAATGTGCCGTGAGTCATGCTGCTGCATTCAAGCAGCTAGACTTTTCTCTCCCTGCAATAAAACTCGCTAATATTACTGGGGTAATCTGCCCCGTGGGTTGCGTCCGGTTAGGAATCTACCCTTCGGTAATTAAAGTCTCCCGCCGACGGGTTTCACTCACGATGGATTTCTCATCTCTCCTTTACTTTTTACTCTCTTCAGACGAACGAAGAAGGAAGAAGCATTTTTCTTCATCCGGATCAACGGATTTTTCCTTTCTTTCTTCATTTCTTTTTCTTAAAGTATTCTCCGGTATTGTAATTTTTTTTTTATTCTTTCCTCCACCCCCACCCACCTCTTAAATTATACCTTTTTTCGTCGCAAGTAATTCTTCATTGAATATATATATATATATATATATATATATATATACATATAATTTAACAAGTGTATAACGGTAATTCGTCTGAATCTTTAAAATTATTATCATTGTATCATTTTACTTTTGTCGTACTTCCTTCGATATTAGAAATGCAATTGAGAATTGATAGTCCATCGTTTGTATCAAAATCGATAAGATATGTATCTATATCGATATTATATCCCAAGTGTATGAATAATATATTCAATCGTGGTAAGCGTTATATGTGGTAGATCGCTTTCAATTATCTCTATAATTAGTCCAGCTTAATCCGAAGCTTACGCTTTGCGATTACAGGAAAAGCGATATTTGGATTTACATGCAATCCAGAACTATGTATGTGTATGTATGTATGTATGTATGTATGTATGTATCTATGTATGTATGTATGGGTTATGAGAATCATTCATATCTCTTTTTACACACCACACACACATACACACACACACATGCTTTTATATTCCTAGACTTACGGTTTTACAATTTGAAAAAAAAATTAGCCTAAAACGTATAAAAAAAAATAGTAATTGATTTTTTCAAATAGATTAGGAACTTTTAGTCCACCTTATATATATACATATTTAAAAAAGTTCAATGACCATGATTATATGGTATATATAAAAAAGCTTGCTTCTCTCTCTCTCTCTCTCTCTCTCTCTCTCTCTCTCTCTCTCTCTCTCTCTTTCTTTGTTTAATACATTTTGTTGCTGAAAGCGACGACGATTGCACGCTAACTTCAAAATTATCTGCAAGGTCAACGAATCGTTCGTCCAACGGTTTCTCCTCCTCCTCCTTCTCCTCTTTCTCCTTCTCCTCTTCCACCTTTCAGTTCTCCTCCTCCACCCCTTTCTCCCTCTCTTCTTTCGCTTCTTAAAATACACACCTGACTTTGCCCTCATCCCTCAACGGCCTTCTTCTCCTTTCTTCTTCTATTTCGCGACGCGATCGATCAGCTGATTCACAAAGAAGCGCCACGCCGCACTTCATCGTTGTCATTTCACACAACCAATCTAAGCGCTATTCTTTTGTCCGTATTATTATCTTTACGAGTTCATTAAACTAAGGAAGTATCATAGTCTCATTTCTCTTTTTGTCACACTTCGATTATACCGTTAAACGATCACTAATTCGTTTTGATGTTTCCTTTTGTTTGAATATTTTTTGCGTCTTTTCCTTTTCTTTTTCTTTTCTTTTTTTTTTTTTTTTTTTTTTTTATCAAAATTATTTTTACAATTTCTCCAAAATTTTACAAATTCACTAATTCATTATCCGAATAGAAATGTGTCCTATGGTAAGAACAATGGACTCTATCGAATGACATTGACGATGGCGTTTTGCTTTGTAATTTCGTTTACGTTAAGAGATATTGAAACGATGGTTACAGTGCAAACATTAGTTGAATCGTATATGTAGAACAAGAAATCGTGTGGTGACTGTAGATGCATAGTCATTTGATTATCTCTCTCTCTCTCTCTCTCTCTCTCTCTCTCTCTCTCTCTCTCTCTCTCTCTCTCTCTCTCCCCCCCCCCTCTCTCTCTCTCTCTCGTAATCCTAGAGTCTTTGTTACTCTATCCATTCTATTAGTAACATTAACGATGACGTTTGTAACTTCACTTATGTTAAGACATTGGAATGATGGGTTTATAGTGCAACATCGTTGAATCTAATATGTAATGCAAGAAACAACGATGACTATGCGCACGTAAGTCATTTTATTATCGCTTTCTCGTCCAATCTAAAAAAATCCCTTACTTCTCTATTAATAATATCGACGATGCAATCGTATAGGTAAATAGTAACGAAGGAAAAATAGAAAACAAGGCAAAAAAGAAAAAAAAAAAAAAACAAAATACAAACCAAATAACAAAAAAGAAAAGATAAGAGAAATACAGAGAGATCTATTGAAAGGAATGAAAAATCTTTGGTTAAATGAAACAATTCAAAGAGAGTTGCAATATCTTAGGTCAGTCTGAATCGACATTCCAGGGTTCATCGTACTTGGTTATGCATGTGCATGTACACGTAGAAGCGCATATGCATGTGCATTCACCCAAAGTCGATGTCGATTCATCATTTCTTCCTTTCCAGGGGCGTCGGACGACGGATCGATAGAGTCTCTCACGGAGAAAAAAGAAAGGGAAGGAAAATTTTTAAAGAAAGACAAAAAGAAAGAAAGAAAGAAAGAAAGAAACAAAGAAAGAAAGAAAAAAAGAAAGAAAGAAAGGAAATGCGAGAGTAAAGAAAGCGGCAGTATATATTATACGCGCTGGTATAAGCGTCGACTGTGTACGAAAGTCAAGGTCGAAGGACTGGCTGCGTCGCGTATTAACGTAAGCAAGGTCATCGGTACGTACAATCGCTTTTGCTTCTCCCAGTTGCCAGTACATTGTCCTTGATCAGGCACCTGTCGTTAACCTCCTTGTCGGTCGATTTCGAACGATCGAGAATGCAGCGCATTCATTTGCATGCGAAACATCGAAAGCTGTGTAAAATTTGTTTCCTTCCTTCGATTCTTTTTTTTCCCCTTTTTCTCCTTATTTATTTATTTATTCATTCATTCATTCATTCATTCATTCATTCATTTATTTTTTTTTCTTTTTCTTTTATTTTCTATTCTCTTCCTTATTTTTTCTAAATTTGCTACGAGTATTCTATTGTATATTGTATTTCTGGTGTATGTTTCTTTACATCATCGTTGTCATGAAATTTGGCTAAAAAATATAATGGCAGAGAAACTAGGACGATCGAATATATCCGAGGGACTTTCTTGCTTACTCGGGAACGTCGGACTCGATGTCTGACTAAGCACTGATCCTGACTACTGACAAGTAGTACTACATACTTTAGAAAGTTGATCCCCACTTAATCGATATATATATATATATATCGATATATATATATATATATATATACATTACGATATTTCTAATTAACGAATACGAATGTTATAATAAATAACATAAGCATGTCATTGCTTTTCTTTTTTTTTTCTTTTTTCTTTTTTCACTTAAGACTTTGGGCTGATTTTGTTGAGTCGACATTTTTTTTTGTTAATAATGATCCGTCTTTCTCCTTATAAGCTTATCTACGTAATGCAGTTAAACGCGTGCATATGTGTATATATATATATATGTGTATGTATATGTATATGTATATGTATACAGGATGGTAGAATCGATGGCACGTTCCCGAGGACGGAAAACTCGTTAAGAGTGCGTTTGCACGAGATAGAAAAAGAAAGAGAGGAAAGAGAGAGGGAGGGAGAAAGAGAGAGAGAGAGAGAGGGGGGGAGAGGTCGTTTAAATAAAACAAGCACGCCTCGCGAATACGAAACTTCAACAGCTCGAATCGAGCAACCGAGAGAGAAAGAAAGAGAGAAAGAGAGAGAGAGAGAGAGAGAGCAATCGGTGTGATTCTCTCGTTGCAACTCTCTTGACGATTACGTCACAATCGGACATCCACTTGAGAGTCGAATTGTGCAATTGTGACTTGGAGTAGTGATAGACTGATAATATATTCGAACGAGATGATATCGAGATTTCTTTTATGACAAAAGAATAAGAAGTTATTTTTTGTCCTTCCTTCTTTTCTTTTTTATCTTTTTTTTTTTTTTTATTTTTTTTTTATTTTCTTCTCTTCTTTTTTGTCTTTCTTTTTTTCCGAACAATATATATTCATCAATTACCTTTTGATTTAAAAAAGAGATTGAAAAAAAAAATCTATATACACATATATACGTACGTATATATATATATATATATATATATATATATATATATATATATATATATTTATAAAATAAGATAAAGAGTAACGCGGCGCACTTTGAAAGAGGCGACTTTTGATATCAGCCATGTTTTTCTTTGTAAAGGTGAACTCGTTAATTAAAAGATCACGAAAGAAAAGATAAAGAGAGCGAAAGAGCGAAAGAGAGAAAGAAAGAGAGAGAGGGGGAGAGAGAGAGAGAGAGAGAGCGAGCTTGAGGAAGAGAGAAAGAGAAAGAGAAAGAGAGAGAGAGAGAGCATCGTGGTGAGCAACCGACCGGATGACGGGGTCTGGGGTCACGGATGGGCGGCGGTAGGACTGGTTTCGGACCAGTCAAGAAGAGAAGAAGAGGAGCTCTCTGCTCTATCTGTCCGGGCTTTACGTGCCACCTTATACCGGGTGGGAAAGTTCGAACGACCGAAACGCACAACCCGTGAGAAGATCGACTCTCTCTCTCTCTCTTTCTCTCTTTCTCTCTTTCTCTCTCTCTCTCTCTCTCCATCTATCTATCTGTCTATCTTTTTCTTCTCAGTAAATCTTTCTACGATCTTCAAAGATCATCGGCCTCGTCTTGGCGGTCGATCTTGACGGTTCACTAGCCTTAGGTATGTACATATTTTTCCATAAATCGTTCGTCTTTATTTCACGCCAAATGATATAAAATGAAACGTATTACGAATTGGAAGATGATCGGATCGAAACAATTTGTTTTGTATGACGATTTAAATTAATAATTAGCATTATCGTCATATCGATTATCATCGTAGTAAATAATTGACAAAACGTACGTGTATGCGTGTATGTGTGTGTGTGTGTGTGTGTGTGTGTATGTGATTAGGTTGAATTCATTAATTTTTTAAATATGATTCAAATGTGATCATCGATAAAGATTAATATAGAAATTAATGTAGAAATTTATTTCGAATGATATGTTTCAATAAAAAGATGCCATTTTTTTACTTTCTTTTTTTTTTCGCTAGTTTCCGATGATATTTCTCGCTCTGCTCTCTTTCGCCATGTCATTCAGCATTCGTCGAACCATACCCAACCAATCATACAGATTTCGAATATCGTATCTCGCATTTCGTGATCGCTGTCGTCGCTCGTATAAATCATTCGCGCGTGTTAGCACTCCAGTTGCCAGTTACCGATCCCAAGTGTAAAATATGCGTTTTCGACGAATCGTTGGATTTTCACGGACGATAAAAAAGAAAGAAAAAAAAAAAAAAAAAAAAAAGAGAAAATAAAGCAACTCCGGACAAATAATTTCGATCGTTTGGTTCGATCAAAAGATATGACTGCGTATATTAACGAAAAAGGAATATAAGGGAAGGAAACAACAATAAAAACTAAGACATAGAAAATGTATCACACACTTTCATCATGTTAGGGTATATACTAAATGGCATCGAACGTATTTGTCTATGATGATAAAAAAAAAAAAAAAAAAGAAAAAAAAAGGTAAAAAATAAATAAATATAATTATTATTTTAAAGCTTCGCTATATTGTATTCTTTATTTTGTCACTACAGCTATATTTCGTTGAAGGGGGGATGAAAATTAAAAAAAAGAAAGAAAAATAAAAACAAAAAGAAAAGAAAAAACAAATTAGGATCGTATCGAAAATATTAATAAAAATTTAAAAAAAAAAAAAAGAAAGAAAAAAAATAATTCAATAAGTAGAAAAGAAGGAAAAAAAAAACAATCTTTCGGTTATTTCTCGTTGTTCGAACTTTTGGAAAGATTTCTAAACTCGTAATAAGAAAATCAAGAAAAAGATGCAATATACGCGTGTAACTACTAGCATGCACACGCACACAGCTGCACGCACGAATTATATATATATATATATATATATATATTTTTTTTCTTTAACATTCTTCTTCTCCCTTTGAAATGAAATTTTGTGTGTGTGAGAGAGAAGGAGAGAGAGAAAGAGAAGAGAGACGAGGGAGAAAGTCAAAGTGTACGTGAGAAATCGCAACGGCAGCACTCGTTCGATCCTTCAGAAGGAAGACCCCTTTCATCCGGCAGAAATCACAAAGTCGCTGCTTCTCGCGGTAAGATCAAAAAAAAAAATTGCAAGGACCACTATCTCTCTCTCTCTCTCTCTCTCTCTCTCTCTCTCTCTCTCTCTCTCTCTCTCTCTCTCTCTTTGCCTCTCTCCACTAACCCCTTCTTTCTTTAAGAATCTTTTACATCCCGATATGCCAAGCACCCAAAGGATCCTTCTCTTATGGATCCTTAATATCGGTTACTCCTTCTTTAGCTTTGTAATTTCAAGTAGCTACGTGAAATATATAACCGGAGAATTTTATGCAAAAATGTTAATCAATGTTCTTTCTCATTCAAATGATATCTTTCTATTAACGAGTTGAAACAAGAAAAAGAAAAAAAGAAGAAAAAAAATAAGAGAAGAGAAGAGAAGAAAAGAAAAAATTCGTATTGGTTCAACTGTGCAAAATTGCTGAAATTATTAAGAGAAGAGAAAAGGAAAAAAAAAATATATATATATATGTTCTTAAAACGTTCATAAACATTTTGAAACACGTTTTTTCTATTGTTTTTTTTTTTTTTTAACAATAATGAATGTAAATTAAAATAATAGATAATAAATTTTCTTATATATTTCATTAGATATTAAATGTATTGTAGAAAAGAAAAAGAAAAAAAAATTGTGAAAGGTATTGACTGAATAGATTGATTTTTTTATTTAAAAAAAAAAAAAAAAAAAGAAAAAGAAAAAGAAAAAAAAGAAAAAACAATTTAAGAAAAAATAGTCGAATTCGATAGTCTGAATGAATGCTTGTAAAAGGGGATAAAAATTTGTTTTGGATTTATAAAGTACCATGATAGGATAGGAATAATAAGTATCTAAACGGTGTTAAGAGAAAAAAAAAATCGAGACGATCGTGAGAAATCTGGCCGTGATATAACACGAACGAGAAGATGATAATTCTCTAGGAAAGCAGACAATGTAGAGGCAGAGAGAAAAAGAGAGAGAGAGAGAGAGAGCGAGAGAGAGAGAGAGAGAGAGAGAGAGAGAGAGAGAGAGATAGTCGTCGTCGTCTATCGGGCATCGTCAAGAGTCCCCAGGATGATCCCGAGGGATGAATAGAAACGATCCTATTTACCTAGCCGAGAAGAGGACTACTGCCGTGTCGTCTCTCGAGTTCCATGGGTTCTCGTCATTTCCAACGATGCAATATGCCATCATGGATTTTTATAAGCACACTCTTTTCTTTTCCTTTCCTTTTTTTTTTTAACCATTTCCTTTCTTTTCCCGTTTTTCCTTCCTCCGTATCCTCCTTCATCACCATCATCATTTTCTTTTCCTTCTTCTTCTTCTTCTTCTTCTTCCTCTTCTTCTTCCACTACTTCTTTTATTCCTTTTTCAAGGGTTTCGTAAAATTTCAACTAGCTAACTACATTCCCCGGAGCCTTTCCCGGAAAACCGGACGTGCTTGAATACCTTTACGTCACCCACCTAACAGAAGAAACCAAAGTTTCAACTTCTTCCTTCCTCTCTTTCTCTCTTTCTCTCTCTCTCTCTCTCTCTCTCTCTCTCTCTCTCTCTCTCTCTCTCTCTCTCTCTCACCGTAATTTAAAGTGGATCCTGATTATTCCAAATTACTCCCAAGAGTTTTCCTCTCCTCCCTCTTTCTTCTACTTAGTTAAAAATTTCCGATCGATCTTAAGAGAATCATAATATTATTGCTACCACCAAATGATTTCAATTCCCGTTAAAAAATTAGTATACAATCTTCGTGAAATCTTGTACTGCTTTTTCTCTTCGACTTGTTTTTTCTTTGTTTTTCTTTTTTTCTCTCTCTCTCTCTCTCTCTCTCTCTCTCTCTCTCTCTCTCTTTTTTTTCTCTCTCTCTCTCTCTCTCTTTTCTTAACAGTCTCTTTTATTTCGATGACATTGAACTGAAGATTAAATTTTGGACACAGTGACGTTGTTGTTTTATTTTCAAGCTCAAAGTACATTTCGTTTATCTGACGGATCATTCGTTTTATTTTTCTTACTGATTCTTCTTTCGATACAGATATATACACACACACACATATGTATCAGTCTCTCAGTCCTTCATTTGAAAGTCTAACGTCTAGTAGGGGAAAAAAAAAAAAAGAAAAAAGTATTGTCTAAGGACTTCGAAATTTCTTTGATTCTGTTCGTATTTGTATTTCTTTCTTTCTTTCTTTCTTTCTTTCTTCCACTTCTATCCGTTAAAGTATCACCGTTTAGAATACGAAATCGTTTCTTCGAGAAGTAATCTATCTCTATCTCGATAATATTCTTTGGCTAGTTGTTTTATGACGTTTGTTACACGCGAAGATTATTTAACAGTCAAGAGGTGTTTGTTTGAGAAAATGACACGTGTCTGTTTAGAGATAGATAGATAAATAGATAGTAAATGTATATACGCAGATACAGAATCAGTGAGTGAGTGAGTGAGTGAGTGAATGAGTGAGTGAATGAGAGAGAGAGAGAGAGAGAGAGAGAGAGAGAGAGAGTCATGCAAATAGCTCGTACATTTTGGCGGTTACCGTTTCTCGAGAGCCGTTGCAGGAAATTGAGTCGAGTGTAACGAACCACGAACAGCTCGTAATGCTCTGTCAAAATGACCTTCTCTAGAGGTTGACAGTTGAAAGAGACAGAGATAGAAATAGAGAGAGAGAGAGAGAAAATGTAATCTGCTGGTACTGGTAGTTTCAAGGAAGGAGCCGTATCAGCCATGAGAGAAGGCAAATTGATCCGTCGTCTTCCTTTCTATCCATAAAATATCCCTTTTTCATTGTATTATAGTCTTCTCCTTTTCTTCATCATTTTTTTAAAATCGTCGTTTCGTTCGTTGCTAAGACTTGGAAAATATTTTTTTAAAACTTTCCACACCCGTCACATTGTACTTTCGATAGAATTTATCATATAATCTAAGATTAATTTCCCTACCCCTCTCTCTTTCTTTTTTTTTTTTTTTTTTTTTTTTTTTATTACGTCAAAGTATCCAACAATTACGATTATTTAAAAAGTTCGCGTTTAAGTTTGAAAAATCTCGATAACGCTTGATGTAGATAAATCGTGAGTAATTCGCTTCATTTTTTTTTTTGTGGTTACATCCTTAGAATCAACACCCCCTCCCCCTCCCCTCTATATATTTACGCGTGCCAATGTTTAATAAATAAGCTTCGTAGATGACATAGATAGGTACTTATAAATATATTATATTGTATATGCATCGCTAAAAAGAAAAAAATAAAACAAAAAAGAAAAGATAGAAGAATAAAAGAAGATTAAAGAAGAATAAATATGAGAACTTACCTCGAAGAATTTGATAAAGGAAGACCTTGATGTGATCGGGGCTTAGGTGCTGCGGGCTGACGATGATCTTGTGAAGATCGCTTTGGAGTAGCTCCGTGATCACATATCTATGTCGATACTGATTAAGGAATTTATTGATTATATGCTCGGCCAAGCCACGTTTATATCGCCATTAAATCGTCATTCGCTCCGTTTACAGCGTTGTTATTAGATCATGCCGGTTTACATCGCTAGTACGATTTAATTGCTTCGTTTTCGTCGTCAAAGTTCTACCATATTTGTTAGAAACGATCTTATTAAATGCCATAGAATACGTCCTTTGACGTGAATATCACTTTAGAGGCTTTAAGAGAATGTTTCCTCATTTCGAATGGTTGTTTCTTATTTCGATAAATCGATGATTAAAGTGAATTTACGTTATTACGTTGGAAACAAATTTTTTAAGTTTTTCTTTTTCTTTTTCTTACGTTGAAAAAAAAAGTAATAAAAAAGCAAAAAAGAAAAAAGAAATTAAAAAAAAAAAAAAAAAAAAAAAAAAGAAATGAAATGAGTAAATCAAAATTATCAGATGTTTTAGGACCTAAATAACGTGGAAAAAAAAAGGAAACAATAAAGTAGCGTAATCCATAATGAAAATATTAAAATACAATATATAATACACACACACACACACACACACACAGACACACACACAGACAGACAGACACACACACACACACACCAGATTAATACCGAAGATAAAAAGAAGAAGCAAAACAGACGGACAGACAGACAGACAGACAGACAGACAAGCAGGCAGATAGAAAGAGTAAGCGAAAAAAATAAAGAGGCAAAGTATATCGTCTCGTAACGAAAGTGGACAGTCGCAATAAAGGGGAAGTTGGTAATTTACGGATCTAAGCGTCCCCAGCTTGAAAGAAGAGAACCACAACTTCTTGACTGAATGAAAAAGAGAAAGAGAGAGAGAGAGAGAGAGAGAGAGAGAGAGAGAGAGAGAGAGAGAGAGAGAGAGAAAGAGAGAGGGAGAAACGAGGCCGCAATGGAAACACCGGTGGAACAGAGAAGGGGAGAGTCGCTTGCCTCGAAGGGGTAGCGTGTGTACTAGCTAGCTATAAATAAAGAAAAGTTAGTATGCTATCGAACTTACTGTAATTTAAATCTCTCTCTCTCTCTCTCTCTCTCTCTCTCTCTCTCTCTCTCTCTTGTTTTACAATAGAAATTATTAAAATTTGATCATAAAAATTAGTAAAAGGAATTTTTTCACAAAAGTGAAAAATATATATAAATATACATATAATATATATATATATATATATATATATATATATATATATATATAAAGGAAACAAATTGTAGCTTGTTGGGTCACTTTGTAATTGAATGATCAATTAAAGTAAGTAGAAAATTTGTGCGAAAGAACTCGACGTTATATCGAGATATTATTTCGTAAAAAATTTCATATTTATATATATATATATATATATATATATATATATATATATACATACACCCGCACACACACATGTATGTATACGAAATCGATAATAGAGACATCGTTTAAGAGGAAAAACGTGAACTCATTAACGAACCAGTTTCGTACGTGTAAAGTTTGGGTTTCGATTTGAAATGAGAATGTGAAATAATGCACACACACACACACAGACGTATGCACAATCCTACGTTATTAAACGTTATCTTTGGCCATTTTCTGATAACTGTTTAAAACTCGGTTATACCGTTTTAACGGGATGTCCTAATAAATATATATATATATATATTAATATTTAATATATATATATATATATATATATATATATTAATATTTAACTCTTTGTCAAATGTCAGTTACTCGTCGTGTGATCGTCGCGGCTATTTTGTTATTAGAGGTTTATTTTAATCAGGACCAATACACGACTGGGTTATTCATATCGCGTTACAATATTTTCCATGATACATAATATTCATGAAGGAATATTTAATTAGTCACATTTTCGTGATCTCGTTGATAGAGTCAATAAATAATTAACGGATAATACATTCGAGCGTATCACATTTACATTTTACATGTGTATATATATATATATATATATATATATGTATGTATTAATATGTGTTAATAAATAAATGAATACCGAGGAAAATGAAAATGTATTTATAAATAATTTCGTTATAGTGATATTAGATAAAATTGTTATCTTCTAATATCTTCGATGGAAGTAGTTAACAAGGACAAAGAAAGTGAAGTGTGACCATACGTGACCACTTTTCTCTTCTCTTTCTTTTCTTTTCTTTTCTTTTTTTTTTTTTTTTCTTTCACTTTTTTCCTTTCACTGTTAAACATCATCGTCATTATCCTCATAGCCGTCATAATCATAGTCATAGTCATAATCATTGTCGTTGTCATAGTCGTCGTCGTCGTCGTAGTGAACGTCGTCTGAGACTCACAGAAGAATAGAAGAAAAGAGCGAACGTTCGAGGAAAATGAAATAGTATAATGGCGGAATGAGGTCGACTGGTAGGTTGGAATGCAGGTAGAGGCTGCCTGCGAACCTGGCGTGGTATGCAAGTCGACTGGTCCGGCTGGCTTCGACCTGAAACGCCTAAACACCAAGCCAATATCGTCGTTCCTCTTTTAACCCTCCTTTTATATATATATCTCTGTCTCTTTCTTTCTCTCTCTCTCTCTCTCTCTCTCTCTCTCTCTCTCTCTCTCTCTCTCTCTTTCTCTCTTTCTCTCCTATATCCTATATCCTATCTTTTGCAAATGCATCTCATGGTTATCATGATAAATACATACACAAGGTAATGAAACGTATTAAATCATAGAATAAAAAAATCTACCTTACAAAGTATCGTCTTATGATTGATCTAGTCAATTTCTACTTTGAGAGATATGCGTATATGTATATATATATATATATATATATAAATAAAATGTATATGATAGATACATAGATATAGACAGTAAATGAACGTATGATATCATGCAATGAGAATAGTTTGTCAGTAACAGGTTCTGATGGCAATCAAGAAGACCTGTTTCTAGTCTATATAGTTAATAGATCGTATTTGGATAAATTTGTTAAAGTTATAATAGAAGTAGAGAAATGAGAATCGGGGCTGTGTCGATGGTAATAGCGATGGCGATGACGATGGCGATGGCGATGGTAGTGATAGTGGTGGTGGTGGTGGTAGTAATGGTAGTCGTGCTGGTACAGGTGATGGTGATGGTAATATTATAAAAGGGGGATAAAGAGATTGACTTCAAAATTTAAATTCAACGATCATTGGAAACTTTCATGGATAGTAAGCAAGCAAGCAAAAGGGTTGGAGTTTGTTCTGATTACGAGGATACCTTTCGCGGTCTATAGGGATTTCAAAGTAAGTACCAGCACAAGTATGCTGGGGCTTTGATAAACTGACTATTTCAATAGCATACTGACGAGAATTATATATTAACTTCGATAAAGGTATTAATAATGTTTAAACGTTTAATTACATTAATACGTAATAATTACGTATTAGTAAAGAGAGAGAGAGAGAGAGAGAGAGAAAGAGAAAAAGGCCGAATGAAAATTTATCTTTAAAGACATTTTAACATTGAAGAACCATTTTATCAGATGCCATGGAATTTCTTAAACACACTTTTTCTAATCGTACAAATATCTAATACTCTAATTATTACTTCTTTATCAAAATTATAAAAAATGATCGAACAGATCGGTAATAAAAAAAACAGTGGGGACAAGTCGAACAGACGATTTTACGGTAATTACATAATTAGAAATTAATGCGTTCCTAATTTTTCAAATCGACGAAGTTCTAAGAAGGAATAAAGAAAAGAAAGAAAGAAAGAACATTCTCTGCAATTAACACAAGAAAATTTCGAAAATATCGAAATCATCGTTTATTTTGAACATGAATAAATTGTGAACGATGAGAAAGAAGAAAAAGAAAACAAAAGGAAAAAGAAAAGAAGAAAAAAAAGAAAATTGATTAAAATAGATCATCATCGACAAGTCTTCTGTGAGATTTGAAAAAAGAAAAAAAAAAAGAAAAAAAAAACGTCAAGATCCGAAGGTGGCAAATATTTATATATAAAAGGAAATAGAAAAAACAAAAAAAAAAAAAAAGAAAAAAGAAAAAAAAAGAAGTAAGCAAATCTTTCCAACGGGATAACAAAAATGGTTCAGACAAAAATAATAAATTTCAGTTCAGTGAAATTTATTATTTGAAGTCTGGGTGGTTCAAACGGACACTGAATACTCTGCTGGAGAGCCCGATTTGAGGATCGATGCGTGCCTACCTCTACCTATACCTCCTGGTAGGCACGTCGACCGGTTCCTGGACAAAGCGAACTTGCCCCCAGCAGCCACCACCAGCGGCAACAGCAACAGCAGCAACAGCAGCAGCAATAGCAACGATGCAATGGCAGCCGCAACGAAAGAGTCGCAGCCGCATCGCATCGCCGGAAGCCGCATTTTGCCGGCCGCAACGCCAACGTCTTCTCGCGGAGAGCTCCGTGAGCTTGGAAATCGAGTATCCTGCACAGTTCCTTTCCCCTCATCCCTCTACCTCCTGCCACCCTGCTCCTCCCTCCCCCTTTTCCTCCTCATTCCCCTTTCTCAACTCCTCTTCTCATACCGGTCC
>NC_060969.1:2316514-2329014 GCF_910589235.1 Vespa crabro | reverse complement strand
AAGCATAGGTTAAGAGAGAAAACGAGAGATAAATAGATAAATAGATAAATAGATAGATATATAGATAGACATATAGATAGATAAATAGAGCGAGAGAGAGAGAGAGAGAGAGAGAGAGAGAGAGAGAGAGAGAAAGAAAGATGAAACACGTTAGTCGTAACGAACATCAACTCACTTTTCCATCTAATGGTTTACATCGTCTACTAACACAATAAAACAAAGAGAGAGAAAGAGAAAGAGAGAGGGAGAGAGAAAGAGAGAGAGAGAAAGAGAAAGAGAGATAGACGACCTTTAATTTACACGCGTTCTTTTTTATCGTTTCACTCCACGCACAGTTTGCCACTCGCAAAGTGCCGTGTATACTCGCTCGAAATAAAAGCAGCCACACCACCAGCACCACTACCACCACCATCACCATCACCACCAATACCATCACCACCTCCATTACCAACCACTAGTACTATCACCACTATCATCACTACCACCATGACGAAAACAAGCGAAACGAAGCGATTTTTGTGATAAAATAGACAAGAGGGAGAGAGGGAAGGAGATAAAGAGAGAGAGAGAGAGAGAGAGAGAGAGAGAGAGAGAAATAGAGATAGAAAGAAAATGTGTTTATTATGTACGTATCTCTGTGTCTGGGTTGCGCGCGTATGTATGTATATGTGTGTGTGTGTGTGTGCGTGCGTGCGTGCGTGCGCTGTCTAAGTTAGTAAATTTCTACGAATAAAATTAGAGAAAATATATGAGATTTTAAGTCATAAATATTAATAATAATAATAATAATAATAATAATAATAATAATAATGATGATGATGATGATGATGATGATGATGATGATGATGATGATGATGATGATGATGATGATGATGATGATGATGATGATGATGATGATGATGATGATGATGATATGATAATGATGATGATGATGATGATGATGATGATGATGATGATGACGGTGATATCATGAAAAATTTTTTTGTAGAATAATTTTAAAACAATACATAATATTATATACTAATTTTATTTTCGTAGAATTAAAAGCGCGTTTTGTTAATTTGAATGTTAACATTGTTTTACCATTTTCAACTTTGTTTTAATATTGTCGAATCATGACTATCATCATCATCATCATCATCATCATCATCGTCATCATTATTATCATCATAATTATTATTATTATTAGCATTATTTATATTCCATTGTCAGAAAAAAAAAAGAACAAAAGAAAAAAAGAAAGGATGACATATTTTGCGAGGGTCAATGACAGATAGTAAAGAAAGGCACGGTTTAGATGTTGCAGAAATGCATAGACGGGGGAACGTAATTGAAGAGAATCGTGTAAAAGGAGGTGGAGATGGTGATGGCGGTGATGTTGGAGAAGAGGGGTTGGTTGGGACGAGGAGATTGGGTGGTGGTCGGAACTAATACAGAAGACGTTCCTAATATCCGGATCCGTCGGTAAATTCACGATAACCGTTACCACTCTATTAATTGATCGCCAACATCGACGATATATGTTCATTAGAGAACACTCATTAAGGGGCTACAACGTGTCTGCCGTCCTTGTATACACATATATATATATCTCGTTTACAACTTGGCTTATTATATGCGATTAGATATTTACTTTTCTGCTCTATTACCGTGGATTGCAATTTACAAAACCGGTCGACGATGTTTCTAATCATAAATTAAAAAGAGAGAGAGAGAGAGAGAGAGAGAGAGAGAAAATTCAATCGATCGATTTTATTAATCGATCAATTTCTTCCTTCTTTCTTTCTTTCTTTTTCTATTTCCACAAATTTCTTGCCCTTCGATATATTTATTTTCAAATCCTTTCGAAAGTCATGCATGACACTTACATTTTATTATTACGAGAACGTTTAAAAAATGGATCTTCAAAAAATAAAAACAAAAAAAAAAAATGGCAAAAAGGAAGAGGAAGATGATGAAGAGGAAGAAAGATTGCGATGGATCGTCGTGATCGATCGATCGTTCGATACAGAGCGATCGATCTCTCGATTAACATGAAATAAACTTGTTGACACGGTGACGACTCATGAATCAAGATTTACAAGAGAACGCGCACGTGTGCGTGTGTGCACAACACGTGTATGTGTTGTTTTTTCTCTTCTCAGCCCTCCCACCCCCCAACCACCCACCCACCCCTCCCCTCTACCCCTTCTCCTAGAGATATGGTCATACCTACATACATACGTATATCCATTTGCAGATTAAAGTGGGTCAAAACCTTGTGTATCGTACCGAACGATATATAAAAAGAGAAAAAAAGAGGGGAAAAAAAAAAACAAGAAAAGAAAAAAGGGAAAACAAAACAAAAATACCCCCATCGAAAACGTATTCGAAGGTAATAGAGCAGAGTTATGACGTTAAAAAAAAAAAAAAAAAAAAAAAAAAAAAAAAAGGGAGATGAAACAGAAAAAATAAACAAATATTTTCGCGTTAAATAGTCAACCAATACGCATGGAAGAGCTTATTGTGTTATTGTTCTTTTCTTTTCTTTTTCTTTTTTTTCGTTTTTTATCTTTTATTTTTTTCCTCTTCTCTCTCTCTTTTTTTTCTTCGACAATCCTTTCAATAAGTGCATCACTTTTCGCGCAATAGTTTCATTTTCTCGTCTTCGCATTCGCATCTATTCATCATTCTATTTTTAACGATCTATAATAAAAAGATTGGCGATTTGTTTCACATTGTGAATATATATATATATATATATATATATATAGTGGCTTTCATCACGGAGATAATTTTAATTTATTTAAGTAGATTTTTAATTTGTAAAGAATTAAAATTATCAAAATCGTACAAGCATATACGGATAAAGAAGAAGTTATTCCTATCAAACGCGAAAAGTTATTACGTTTTTGTTTTCTTTACTTTTTTTTTTGTTTTGTTTTTCTTTTTTTGGCGTTACCTCGACAAAATTTCTCTTCGACAATACCAGAATAGAGATGTTTCGTGATTGATTTGGTTTTCGTTTCTTTTCTTTTTCTTAATAATTTAAAAAAAAAAAAAAGAAAAAGAAAAAAAAGAAAAAAAATATAAAAAAGAAAGAAAGATCTATCGGATCTGATTGGATAAAGTCAGATTGTCGTTACGTACATTACGAAATTCTGTTATTTATCAATTAGCGATCATTTGAAGAAGCGAATAGAGCGATGATTAGCATGTAAAGTCAAGTATACAGTCGAACAAAAAAAAAACAAAAAAAAAAAGGAAAGAAACGGGAATAGGTGGGATGGGGGGGGGGGGGGTGGATCTAAAGGAAGAACTTGAATGGCTGTAGGCACGCGATGTGCTCGCCATAGGCGATATAAAATTCGCTCATTGCACCTTATCGGCTTTATGAGGGATATTTATTTGAGGAAGGAACAAAGAGGAGGCAGAGAGAGAGAGAGAGAGAGAGAGAGAGAGAGAGAGTGGAAAGCGGTTTAATCGACCGGAGAAAGCCTCGCCTTATTTTCTTCGATGCTTCAAAAAGATTTGTTTATAATGTAAAGCTTTTATCTTTATTTTAAGAAATCTTTAATTTGCTAAAAACGACAATAATTTATCTTTCCTCTATCTCCCCCCCTCTCTCTCTCTCTCTTTTTTTTTGTTTTTTAATTAAATAATTTCTGTTCTAATCTAAGACACGTAAAGAATTAATGAAAAAAAAAAAATCGAACTTCGTTAAAAATTAATTGAACGAATTATTTTCATACAAAGACACTGGCTTTAATCTCAATTGACATGAAAAAAAAAAGAGAACAAAAAACAAAAAACACAAAAAAAATCACTTAGGAAAATCACTTTTCACGAAGCAATCCCTCTCTATACGTTTCTAATAAAAAAAAAAAAAAAAAAAAAAAATTATTTATACGTCGTGCGTATTCGTCAAGTTTTTGAAAACTTTTTTGATTAATAAAGAAGAATTGTTGTATCAGAGGTAAAAAAAAAAAAAAAAAGAAAAAAAAAACAAAAGGAAAAGAAGAAGAAGAAGAAGAAGAAGAAGAAAGTGTGTAATGAACGATAAAAGAGAAGTATTGCTAACGTCAGAGTGGGAATATGTATACAAGCGGATGTAAAACAAGCATCAGACCCTTTCTATCTCATTTGCCTTTCGGAAACACCATAAAGCTTCTCCCCGCATCCGGTCGAGCTCGTTCGAGCCGGACGCTGCATGCTGCTACTCAAGGAGGAGGTAAAACTAGCCCTCCACCTCCTTCCCACCCCCCCCCCCTCTACTCCCCCTCCTCCTTTCTTTTTCTCTTATTCTTTGTAGACGTGCGATACCAAGCCTAATACAAGAGTCACGCGCGATTTCCGTGTTCCAATTATAATATCTATCTCTTTCTCTCCCCCCCTCCCTCCTTCCCAGCAACCATCCCCCACCCTCTCTCTCTCTCTCTCTCTCTCTCTCTCTCTCTCTCTCTCTCTCTCTCTCTATCTCTATCTATACCTATCTCTATCTATCTATCTATCTCTTAGCTTCCGGTATAGCTTTCACAAAGTTCTAAGCTTTCATCGAATTAAACAGAAGGAAAGAGACATATTAGATCATCTACTTCTTCTTTTTCTTCTTCTTCATCTTCATCTTCATCTTCATCTTCTTCTTCTTGGCTTCTTATACTTCTTTTATTTGTACTTTGAAATCTTTTTCTACCTTCGTCTACTTCTGGCTTCCTTTACTACTACTACTACTACTACTACTACTATTACTTCTTCTTCTTCTTTTAACTATTTCTACTTCTACTTCGTTCCAATTCCACGTCTACTTTTACTTCCTCCAATTTTTCCAAACACATTAACTGTTTCTCCTGAATATATTTCTATTTCTCCTGACGCGCGTAGTAAACGGACAGTCTTTCACTTCTCCTATCCTTTTCCTATGGGCTGTCATCATCGATCCTAGATTTATTTATAGAAACCTCTTCGGCCTCCATATCGGCTTGCACTTGGCGATTTCTGTGTTTCCTCATTCGTACCCATCGCATGTGGCCGCTCTTGCCACCATCTCTTAATAGTTATATAGTATATACATGCATAAAATATATTTTGCAGATTGCGTTTCATCGTATCAATATACGTTAATATTGGATTTAAATTTGGAATTATTTTACTTAGTTTATATATATATATATATATATATATATATATATATATATATATTCATTTCGATATTTGTAATGGTTCCATTATTCATCGTATGTACATGTAGTTTGCTATCTATTAGATTTAAATTGATATTATTTTATTTAATCGATATCTGAATATCTTCTTGATATCCGTTAATTGTTTCATTAGCAATAAACTTCAATTTATATACAACTCGATATTATTAGAAATACTAATAATAATAATAATAGTCATAATAATAATAATAATAATAATAATAATAATATATAAATATTATCAGTGAGAAGCAATAACGTGTTTATTCAAGAAAAAACAAAAACAAAAAAGAAAACAAAGAAAAAGAAAAGGGAATTATTATCATTTTCACGATTATAAAGGATGTTACGTTAAAAAGTTATTAAAAAAAAAAAAAAAAAAAAAAAAAAAAAAAAAAAAAAAAAAAGAGAAAAAAAAGAATTGTTGATTAGAACAATAGAGATTCTTCTTAGAGATTTGAATTATAGAATAAACGTTTCATTATAAAATTCACTTTCAACGTAATACCGTAAGGAAAAGAAAGAGGCGTATCCAGAATTCATTACAATCGATACCAATATTCTCGATGATACGGGTACATCCCATATAAATGCGGGTCTATTAATTACTCAAGTATAATATCGTATGTCCTAATAACCTAAGTAGATGCAAATTAGTTCGTAATATTAGTCCTTCCTTCTCTTTTTTTTTTCTTTAATATTATTATTATTATTATTATTATTATTATTATTATTATTATTATTATTATTATTATTATTATTATTATTATTATTATTATCTTGGATAGATTGCGAAGAACCCTAAATCAATTCGTTAATAAAAGTGACGTAACTTAATGGCGAAGATAAATCAATCTTTTTTTTCTTTTTTTTTTCTTTTCTTTTTTTTTCAGAGATTAATCCGCTACGAGTGTCTCCTCTCCCCCTCCCCCTCCCCCACCCTTATGCACTCTTTTTTGAATTTATTTAGAAGAAAAAGAGAAAAAGACCAAAAAAGAAAAGAAAAGAAAGAAAAAAAGAACAATACATAGATGAAAAAAAAAAAAAAGAAAGTATCCCACTCAATTATAAGGATGACAATTAACGAGATTGCATTGCGAACAAAAAAAAAACGAAAAAAAAGAGCAGAAAAAAAAAGGAAAAGAAAAGAACTAGTAGGTATGCAGTCTATACATCAGATAACAAAAGAGAATAATAATCGATCATGATCGATTGATCGATTCATCGACCGGTCAATTATATCGATCTATCGACTGGTCAATTGTAACACGAAGATCTAATCATACCGTCGTCGTCATCTTCATCATCATCATCATCATCATCATCATCATCATCATCTTCATCATCATCATTATTATTATTATTATCATCATCATCATCATAGTTATTATCTTGGAGAAGCAACAACTTCGTCGAAGTGTGATATAGCAAATTCTATACGAATGATTAGACAAAGTAGAATCTAGGAGAGTTATCGGGGGTGCAACACCATGTCATAGGTCTATTACTCTTCGAACAGGTTGCATTAATAATCCGTGATTATGATCGGCCTAACGCCAGTAGCGGATTCAAGGCATCTAGCCAACGTTCATGGTATATTCATAGCGATAGAAGGAGAGAACGTCCTTCGTAAGCAGTGTTAGAATTCAACGGAGCTTCCGCCTTCTCTCTCTCTCTCTCTCTCTCTCTCTCTCTCTCGCTCTCTCTCTCTCTCTTTAACTCTCTCGTTCTCTCTGCGGTTTCCGCCGGCTGTGGTGACGAGGACGCAACTCTACGCCCTGATCCTGAGTGGTTCCTTAATTAGAAATCAACCGGTAGCTTTATCGGTTAAGTTCCTAGTTACTTCTGTGGTCGATGCCAGCGGCAAATTTCAAAGCAGAAAATCTAATCTCCATATTTTGACATACTTGTGTGTATATATATATATATATATAACTTCTCTTACTTATAAATAAATAAATAAATAAATAAATAAATATATATATATATATATATATATATATCGGTATTATGTATATTGAATCATTCTAATCTCTAGAATAGATAGATTCGATTTATATAAAAAAAAACTGAAATGAAATATAAACGAATAGCTTAAAAACTATATCAAATAATTAAATGACTTGCTAATACGTCGTTTAATCGTCGATATATTGATTCCGATAAAAATAAAAAAATAAAAAAATAAAAAAAGAGAAAAAAATAGAGAGAGAGAGAGAGAGAGAGAGAGAGAGAGAGAGAGAGAGAAAATAAAGATGTAGAAAACAAAACTACCGAGTAAAGGTAATAATCGAAAGATTACGCATATTATTTATTAGTATCGATTTCAAAAAAAAAAAAAAAAAAAAAAAAAGAAAAAATAAAAAGAAAGAGAAAGAGAGACGAGACACTAACGCTAAACGATGATTATTCGATGAAAATATAAAAACCGAAAAATGTACGAGTAAGGAATAATCTCGAACCGATTGAATTATTATTGTTTTTAATAATGAGAAAAAAAAAATTTGATAAGAGGAGATTCCGAGTGAATAATTCTATTGACTCGTGCATGAACTACGTAATCTACGAGATGAGATAAGGAAAGATAAAAAGAAGAAGAAGAAAAAGAAGAAGAAGAAGAAGAAGAAGAAGAAGAAGATAAAGATATAGGAACGTGAAGAAGAAGAAGATGCTGCTGCAAAGCATAATAACCGGCATTACTAATGATGATTTACGTTGTTACAAGGAGGTCCAACAGAATGTGAAAGAGAAAGACAGAGATAGAGATGTATATATATATATGTGCGTGTGTGTTTGTATATGTATCTATAGAAAGAGAGTGAGTGAGTGAGAGAGGAAGAGAGATAGAGCGAGAGAAAAGATTGAAGAAGTGATTTATCGGATCGGCACGACCGAGATTAACTCTCGCGAATAGTTTGAATGATCCCGTTCTCTAGAAACCGATCTGTTTCTCCTTGATAGATAAGATCGATCGATCGATCGATCGATCGCACGGATCAAAGATTTGTGACCATTAAGCATATATTCTCAACATTGCAGAACGTATGCAGAAGTTATCGATGATAAACCTCGATCCTTTCTAAAAAGATTTTAAAACCTGAATGAAAACTTAAATAATAATAATAATAATAATAATAATAATAATAATCAAACAAAGGAAATTAATATTAACGATTTAAATTGAATACGATTATACAAATAAGAAATGGATTAAATATCTGATCGATATATTTAATAGAATCTATTAGATAGAAAAATATATCTATTAATTCATCTTTTTATATATGAAAGTTAACAATTATACGCCATTCTCGATGATCGTAAAATCATCAACAATCAACGAACTTAACCCGATGACGTTCCATAAAATTTGAACGTTTCGATTATTTCATTCATTTATCGTAAAGCTTTTATGAATTCGATGTTTGCGAATGTGAATAATTCAACGAAAGGGAACGAATAACGACGAGTTATTAAAATGTTCCGTTTTATCGAGTACACGTGATTGTTTACGTGATTAAAGGAAAGAATTTCTTTTTACTTATTTGCTTTTTCTTTTTCTTTTTTTTTTTTCTTCTTCTTCTTCCCCCCCACCCACCTACCCATATATTCCTGCTACGACTATACGAAAGGAACCGAAAAATGGAGTCGATAGATACGATCGTTATATCGTCATGATCATTATGATCCTACAAAAAGATCCTTAGACTTTCATCGAAGTTCTGTAATCGCGTACAAATGATTAAACGTAATAACTCCCCCCGCCGTTTCCTCCCCACTTTAGGGGAACGTCTACTCTACGATCTCTCTCTCTCTCTCTCTCTCTCTCTCTCTCTCTCTCTCTCTCTCTCTCTCTCTCTCTCTTTCTCTCTCTCTCTCCCTCTCTACAACAACGATTAAATCTTCTCGTATGGATCACATCGGTGTATTATTGTTAACCCATCTATTTCTCTTCGGGTAAAATAATTATGGCGACCAAGCCAACACAGGATGCAGCGTATCCGATTACTACATACATATTAGTACGCAGTAGAAACGTATTACTACGGTAGGGATATCGGATCGTTATTATTCACTATCTATCTATCTATATATGTATGTATGCATGCGTGCATGCATGCATGCATGCATGCATGGATGGATGGATGGATGGATGGGTGGATGGATGGATGGATGGATGCATGGATGTACATATGTATGCGTTTACATATATAAATATATATTATATATATATATATATATATATATATATATGTATGTACATATATATATAATGTATGAATGTATATATGTATATACATCGATCGTTTGGAATTCTATTCGACGTGGATGAACTCCCACACGAAAATAATTTACGTAGTAGCGATACTTCCTTCGCACATTCCAACGTTCCGCAAATTTTCCACGTCCTTTTCTCCGTTTGCTATTTTATTATTATTATTATTATTTTTCCCCTTATATATATATATATATATATATATATATATATATATATACCTAGTCTTCCACAAGAACAATGATAATTTTATATTTAATGATAATTAAAGATTTAAACGTTTTAAAGTAATTACCTCGTCTCAGCAAATTTGTCCTTAATATAAATTATAATATTAGAAAGAAAAAGGATACATTTCTTGGAAGAAGTCGAGATGCGGCGGTTGTAAGATATCCAGGGCCGAGAGAACCTGAAAAATAAAAGGAAAAAGAAAGAATGAGAAATAGTAATAATAATAACAAAAAAAAAAAAAAAAAAATACACATATAATATCAAAAGATCCGTTCTTTTCGATATTCGCGTTGAATAAAAAAAAAAAAAAAAAAAAAAACGAGCTAAAGTTATAAGATAACGAATCTATTTAAATACAATTGGCCAAATGCAATCGTGAAGATTAGAGAAAGGAAAAAGAAAAAAAAAAAAAGAGAGAAAAAGAAAAAGGAAAGAAAAAGATAAAGAATGAGAGAGAAAAAAAAAAGATCAAAACAATTGATCTCGTATAGTGAATACAGAAAGAAATGATCGAGTAGCGTGAGAGGAGTGGACAGAGAGGGGTAAAGGAAAGATAAAATCGAGACGATAGAACCTAATCGTTTGGGAAATCTGAAAATATAAAACGGGGTAAACTTTCGATATAGACAACACAATGCAAGGGAAGAAATATCGGAGAGAAGGATAGAGAAAAAAGAGAGGGGGAGAGGAGGGGAGGAGAGAAAAAGAGAGAGAAGTCGAGTGTGTCGACAGCGGATAATCCAAGAAAAAGGATCGACTCGAGTACATACACAAATATAGGCATTTACGAGAGCAGCCACTCGAAGAGTTAAGGGTTTTGATGCCTTTGAAGAAAGTTTCTTCGAATGAAACTTGAATATATATATATATATATATGTGTGTGTGTGTGTGTGTGTGTGTGTAAAGAGAGGGATACAATGTGTGTGTGTAGGTGTACCTGCTCACTACTCTCATGATACTTTAAAAATCCAAACTCTTTGAAAAATAAATGTACTTTTGTGGCGCAGTACTCTCGAGTAGCTCGACTCTGGTAACTCAACTGAGAGAAGAGAGAGAGAGAGAGGGGGGGGGGTAAAAGAGGAGAGGAGAGAGAGATTATGATCACGGGAAACGTGAAGGAACGAACAAACGCGACCTCCTCCTAAAGAGGAGGTCTTCCTACTGATTCCCTTTTTTTACTTGTCTCTCTCATACCAAATACAACATATAGAAAGTTTTACTTTCTATTTCTTCTTCTAACGTATGTATATATATATATATATATTCTATTCCCTCGACCTTTCTTAAACATAAAAATAAAACGATAAACGATGATATTATACTATTCGATTGTTTTATACCTATAAGAAAAATATCTATACATATACATACGTACATATATATATATATATATATATATATATATATATATATATGATACTCACGTTTTCGTGTTTGAAGAAACAAAGCATCTTCAGTTCTCTGAAAACGCGTTTGCTGCTGACGAGACTTTGAAAGACATTCGGCAGTTTCTTTAAGGCCACTCTCCTACCATCCCTCGGATCCGTGACAGCCCTGTAATATACAGAAAAAAGAAAAATAATAATAATAATAATAATAATAATAATAATAACAATAATAATAATAGTAATAATAATTAATTGATCGATATCAATTAAGAACGATCAACGAGTATTAAGAATTATTCGTTTTATAAGATTATATATTCTTCTTAACGGAAAGTAGAATAAAATATAAAGATATGGATTAAGATGAGTAATAACGGGGATTCATTTATTTTCGAAAATAAATTATTATATTATTCCAAGATATATATATATATGATCCAATTTCTGTCTGATAATGAAGAAATACCGCAGAAATACGATCGATAATAATCGACGAAAATGACATATATATATATATATATATATATATATATATATATATATATAAAAAGAGAGGGAGAGAGAGAGAGAGAGAGAGAGAGAGAGAGAGAGCAATGTACAACATCGAAATCGATGTCTATTAACAGTGATTCGCCGACCAACGAAATAATTATTACTCCTGCAAATTAGCAGGTTTATGCCGGTTCGATTTCATTGCTAAAAAGAGAGAGAGAAAGATATATATATATATATAGAGAGAGAGAGAGAGAGATAGAGAAAGGGGGTAGGGGGAGAGGAGAGGGGGCGAACAGGCTATGGTATATCTCTCCATATACCACAAACTGCTAGTGGTGGTCATCCGGTTCTCTTGATCTACCTTCGCTTTCGTTCGATGACCAATTCCATTTTCAACCATTCTAGCAATACGAATTGTTGTACAGACAGAAAGAAAAACAGACAGACAGACAGACAGACAGACAGACAGATAGACAGACGGATAGAGATAAAACGAGACAACGAACTTGATAAAATAATTTTGAATTTGAAGAGGGGAATGAGAAATTGCTTTTCAAATATACAATATATAGTAAATCCCAAGACCACTGGCAGATTTTATATCTATCCTTTTAGATGACTTTACTCGTTTGCAAAAGAAAAAAAGAAAAAAAAAAAAAAAAAAAAAAAAAGAAAAGAAAAAGCAAAAAGAAAATGAACAAAAAATAAATAAATAAATAAATTTTTGAGAAAGTTAATAAAATTTTTAAGAGGAAATTATTTCGATATAATTCAAATTTTTTCTTTGTTGAAAAATGAAATACGATACATATATGTATACATAGACATATTTAAAGATATACAGACAAGTATGTACATATATATGTATGTATGTATATATATGGCATTAATTTCTGTCGGATTAACATTTAAAAAGAAAGGTTTACTTTG
>NC_060969.1:2306514-2311514 GCF_910589235.1 Vespa crabro | reverse complement strand
GTGTGTGTGTACGATTTTAAAGATTTAAAAGATCGAAGATCGAAGGAGAGTAGAGGGTAGTAGGTTTCTTCTCATTCGAGAATAAGAAAACTAAATTTTGTTCGTTCGAAACTCATCTTAGATGGTTACGGAGAATGTTTCTTCTTCCTCTTGATGGCGATAAATCAAACTAATGAGTCCCGTAATCGATCGAGGAACGTGCGCGGCTACACTTTCGTGCGACTTCCAAGATCGAAGGAAGACCCTCGTGAGTGAACACGCATTCACGCATTCACGCACGCACGAACGCACGTGAACGCGACGAGACACGACACGACACGACACGACACGAAGCGAGCCACTTACACGTCAATTATAAATTATCGTTTCTACCATGCATAATCACCGATATTAATTAGAAGCCAATGAACGATAGGAACCGAATTGGGAAAGAGAAATTACGATTAATTATTGTCGCATTTTCATGTTGACCCTTCCCTCGTTTTTTTTTCCTTTCCGCGCTTTTTTTCTTTTTCTTTTTTTTTTTTTTTTGCGTTAAACAAAAATGGATATCTATTTTGACGTTAATGGAATTAGAAAATATATTGCTGCTTATTAAACAAGCGCGATCTATAAATATGTTCCAAGAGTTATGTGCTCCTTTAATAATAATAATAATAATAATAATAATAATAATAATAATAATAATAATAATAACAACAACAACAATAATTAAGACTGTATGTGAAAAAGAGAAAGATAGAGATTAAAAGAACTTTAAGGAATTTTGTTACGACTAAAAAGATTCTAAATTAGTTTTTAATTTAACACACTGGCTTAAATAATCCGATATGTAAAAAAAGAATATACATACATACATACATACATATATATATATATATATATATATATACACATATATATATATATAAATAAAAAAAAAACTAAGAAAAGAATTAACTTATATAAATCTTTTCCTTGCAACATAACAAAACGGAGCAAAAAATAAATTTTTTCGATTCCACTAAGAAATAAGATTGCAAAAATTAATGATTAAAAAAAAAAAAAAGAATAGAAAAAGAGAGAGAGAGAGAGAGAGAGAGAGAGAGAGAGAGAGAGAGAGAGAGAGAGAGAGAGAGAGAGAAGAAAAATCGTCGACAAGAATTTTCAGTGATCTCTCGCAAATGGGATTAATTCTTTCGGACATGTCATATGGTATGACTATGGCGTCGGCCTACGGCAGAGGATAATTACATAAACGTTCTCGGTCTTGTTTCTCGTTGAAAAGCAGCAGTGGCATTAGTATTAGCACTAGGGCTAATACTAACACACCAGCACTACCAACGGCAACAGTGGCAATGGCCGACGCATCTGACAGTTTTACTCAGACCGCAGTTTCTCCTAGTTAAGTTTAAACTAGTTTGAAGTAAGTTAAGCTTGGGCTTACTCGTGTAAATAACGACTGGCACTTATACCGATGTTAATTCAAGAATCGATGTACATTAAATCGTCATATAAAATGAAATATTTTCTTTAATAACGTCGAAATTAATTCTATCGATATCCATATATTTTTAATTATTCATCTGAAAAGAAGAAGAAGAAGAAGAAGAAGAAAAAACATGGTAAACACTTGAGAGGAATATAATATACATACATGCATGCATACATCCATACATTTGGATATATAAAAATTATTCAGAAATTTACATAAAATCTCCTTCTTTTAATTATAATTTAAAAATTAATAATAAAAGAAAAAAAAAATACTTTTAATTACGAAAACGCTGCATTTAGTTCGATATTAAAAAAAAAAAAAAAGAAAAGAAAAAAAATTCTAAAAAAACTCTAAAAAGTAAAAGAACAAAACACTCTTTCCTTCATAATTTGAATTCGTGGAAAATACAGCGTGCAACGATATATATATATATATAAAGATTTTTCTTTTATATATATATGTATATAAAAGAAAAAAAAACAAAAAGAAATATTACTCAAGAAGAAAAATAGCAAAAAAAAAAAAAATAGAGAGAGAGAGAGAGAGAGAGAGAGAGAAAAGAAAAGCAGCAAACTACTTTATCGTAAATTTTTTTACAAGTGAATAATATATCATACCCGCGATATTAAAATACATCCCTGTTCGTAAATGAATCGCTAAGATTTTCACTCGTGTACAAGTGCTCGCAACTTTTTCCAGTTCGACAAAAAAAAAAAAAAAAAAAAAAAAAAAAAAAAAAAATGTAATGAAAAAATACTTAAAACCGTACGACGACGATACGTATGAAAAAATGTGCGTACGGCGTTTGATAAATGGATTTTGGTTGAAAGCATGTAGGAGGAGAAGGAGGAGCATAGCTCCTGTGAATGAAGAGACTCGTTGGAAGAATGGCAGTGCAAGCACCGTAAGCGTGTGCCCAAGATGAGAGGAGCAAGGGAACGATGATGATGCGGGTGGTAGAGAACCAAACCGGATGGAACATGGCTCGGCTATCTAGATGATTCGACGCCCTTGCGAAAACCGGATAGAGATTCCCCTCTCTGCTCCTCACCTTCTTCCCTCTTACACTACTACAGCACTTTGGATAATATGTTCCTGTGCATGCACTCCTAAATCTGAAGCTTTAATTTTCATTTCTTTTATTTTTCCTTTGTTCCTTTATCTTTTGTTTTTAATTCTTTTTTTACTCGTTAATAATCTCACCTATCTATCCAATTATTATTTCGGTATCGACGTAATAAAAAAAAAAAAAAAGAAAAAGAAAAAGAAAACAAAAGAAAATGATTATAAAGCGTTAACAAATTGTTCGTTTAAAAAGTAAGAAAAAAAAAAAAAAACAATCCAATGAGTTAAATATCTGGGATAAAGAAAAAGGAACTAAAAATAGACAGATTGGTAGTAAAAAGTTCCTAGAACAAGTTTGAAAAAATCATCTTGGTAGTTTAATAGTTGGGCTTGTAGTTGTACAATTTGGGGAAGGAAAAAAAAAAGAAAGAAAGATAGTAATATCGAGAATAAAAAAAATAATTGATATAATATATATAAATATATATATATATGTATATATAATTGTCTAGGGACTTTTTGGTCCGATCTGTAGTCAGTTGGTTCGTTGTATT
Organism: Vespa crabro; assembly: GCF_910589235.1. Taxonomy (NCBI): domain Eukaryota; kingdom Metazoa; phylum Arthropoda; class Insecta; order Hymenoptera; family Vespidae; genus Vespa; species Vespa crabro. The sequence goes on along the minus strand of NC_060969.1, from coordinate 2,308,418 downwards.
TAACGATTTATAGATATTCTTATTTAATACGAAAATGCCATATTGAATAAAGTTTACACCAGGTGTTTGATAAAATACCGATTGGAATAAAAATCTAAAGTTGAATTTGTTAGGAACCTTAATAAAATTTGGCTTTCTTAGTTTAGTGCAAGAAAGAGAGAGAGAGAGAGAGAGAGAGAGAGAGAGAGAGAGAGAGAGAGAGAGAGAGAGAGAGAGAGAGAGAGAGAGTGAGTTAAAACATGCACACGAAGAAAGCTGGAGAAAGGTCTTAAATAAACTTCCCGGTGAAACGAGTGTAGAGAAGCAACGAGTACTAAACAAGTTGGCTGGCTCCCCTGTTAGGGGAAAACGTTGAAGGGAGTAAGGAGAGGAAGTCATTAGCTACATTTTAGCTCCGTTCCGTTTTAATTTCGAAGGAGCCACGTACCGGAAGAGTAAGTACTAACCACCGGGTGTAAGTATAAGTGCGTGTATGTCTGTGTGTGTGTATGTATATATATATATATGTATATGATCGTTTTTTTGTAATGTAGAAAAATTAAAAGAAAAGGAAGAAAAAAAGAAATAAACAAATAAAAAAAAAATAATAATAATAATAATAACTCTTTGAAAATTTACTAAATAAAATCGACGAGAGAACGAAGTTCGTTAAAAAAAAATTTCGTTAAGGAATCTACTACCCTAATGCCCCTTCCCCCCACAACCCCCTCTGTGCTCACTCCTCTCATCATTCAGAAATTTTTCAAAAAATAATTACTCCGAAAGCTATGAAGAACGAAACGAAAAATTAAGAACAAAAAGAAAGAAAAAAAAAAAACAAGAAACAAAAAAAAACAAAAATGAATAAATAAGTAAACTAAAATGAAATGAAATGAAATAAAATAAAACAATCTGATAGCATTAACATAATTGTAATTACTTCGTGTCTAACGGGATCTTCACTTCTGAAAGAGAGAGAGAGAGAGAGAGAGAGAGAGAGAGAGAGAGAGAGAGAGAGAGAGAAATAAGAGGTTCGCGTTGATTAATAGTTTTTGGAAAAATATGAGGCGAAACGCGATATAAAAAAAACATGCGTTCGTGTATATCGTAGACTCGGTGAGGAGGAGGAGGGGAAGAGAGAGAGAGAGAGAGAAGGAGGAATGGGAGGAAAGAGGGAGGACTAACTATTACTCTTCGATAGGCAACATCAAGAAGACTTGCGACTCCGTGACTTCTGCCCTGTGATACGAACGACGACACGAGTTTCGAGACGAACCAATCGATACGATTTGAGGTCGACCTGATAACCTTTGCTAACGGAACCTCTTTGAGGGCGTTACGGAGAGATGTCACCTGTGTATGAAACTACTCCGTCATTATGGATCAACGATTTAAACGTTGTTGTCTATTTCTATCTCTCTCTCTCTCTCTCTCTCTTTCACTCTCTCTCTCTCCAACTCCTTCATTAAGTTGATTAAACTCAAAGAAAATTTAACTGAACGTTTGTATTAAAAGAAAAAGAAAAAAAAAAGAAAAAGAAAAAGAAAAAGAATGGAAAAAAAACTACAAAGGAAAAAGCATTTTTTTTTATTTTTATTGTTTTTTTTTTTTTTATCGAAACGACACATTTCACATACTCCTCGAATTGAATTTCTCTGAATATGTTTGAATTCTCTTCTCAAACTCTTTGCTCTTTTCTCTCTCTCTCTCTCTCTCTCTCTCTCTCTCTCTCTCTCTCTCTCTCTCTCTCTCTCTCTCTCTCTCTCGATACATATATATGTATATATATATATGTATATATCGACAGACGCTTATCATTCTTCCAGCTCGCGTGTCGGTCATATCGAATATACTGAAGATATATGTGTATAAATATGAGTACGTCCGGCTCTCAGAAGCATTGTAGGTGAATTTATCACGCAACG
>NC_060969.1:2296514-2304014 GCF_910589235.1 Vespa crabro | reverse complement strand
TCTCTTTAGATTTAATGAAACTTAGAACTCATCGAGCAATACATGTTTAGAATATAAATCATTCATATATTATATATATATATATATCGTTTCTATCAAGGTAATATTCAAAATAATCTTTTTCATTAACATATTTTTATTATCTCCATTAAATGCAATGTTTGAAGAAGAGAGAGAGAGAGAGTGAGAGAGAGAGAGAGAGAGAGAGAGAAAAGAAGAAAAAAAGAGAAAGAAGAAAGAAAAAAAAACAACTACTTTCTCTAAATACAGAATGAAAAATACATTTAAGTTTTTTAACGAAAGAACTCTTTTTTTTTCCTTTTCTTTTTTTTTTTTGTTCTTCTTTTTGCATCGAATAAACTTTCGCCGAATTTTTAATACGATCTTTAATTGTTTTCAATGATGAAATGAAAAAAAAAAAGGAAAAATTAGGGAAAGTATACAAAAAAAAAAAAAAAAGAACAAAGAGAGAGAGATAAATACAAAAATAAACAGGACAACAAAAAAGGCGAAGAAAATGAACGAAGGAACAAAAACGTGTAAAAACTAGAAGAGCGAGATAGTTCGATCTCTAATCCGAACAAAAACCGAGGATATATTGTACGTTTCCGCAAGCGATTTTTCAGTGATGTCAACGACCGGAAGAAGCTCGATCTTCGGCCGACATCCACATAGCGAATCGTCCAAAAGAGACCATTACACGTTCGTCCTACGGAAACGTGTTTTACCTCTCGAAAAGAACGAGAAATTCACGCAACAGGTCGTTCCGTTTACCACTGATAATTCTAACACAATTCTAACAACGGTATCTGGATATTTCTTCAAAAAAAAAAAAAAAAAAAAAAAAAAAAAGAAAAAGAAAAAAAAGAAAAAAAAGAGAGAGAGAAAGAAAATAAAACGTGTTACTAATTAAAAATTATTATTATTATTATTATTATTATTATTATTATTATTATTATTATTATTTTTGTTTCATAAAACTTCAATGTCTGTCTTTGAGAGACGCGTCATAAATTAAATCATATAATTATCCATTATCTAATTGTAACAACAAAGTAAACATTCCTCTCTCATAATTTAAATACCATTCTATTAAATTATAAGATTGCTTTGTATAAAGATAAAAAAAAAAGGAAAAAGAAAAAAGAAAAAAAAAAAAGAACGAGGAAGAAACTGAAAATTGATTGCATTTTTTTTTTTTTACCTCGAATTTGATATTAACGTCTAGAATTTTTAAATTTCATGATCACATATAAAAAAAAAAAAAAAAAAAAAAAAAAAAAGAAACCCCCCCAGAATAAAACCAAAACACATAACGCATATAATAATAAATTCGATTTGACGTTCAATTGTTTATCGAAACATAAGAAAACAAAAAAATAAAAAGAAAAAGGAATAAAAAAAAGTGTTATATCGATCAATGACAATAATATTTACAAATTTAAAATCGATTAGAGTTCGGTAAGTTTCATGGTCATAAAAAAAGAAAAAAAAAAAGAAAGAAAGAAAAATTAAAAAGAATGAAAAAGAAAAAGAAAAAGAAAAAAAAAAAAGGAAAATACAAAACACAGAGAGACACATACGGACGAATATAAAATTGTGCATCCGTAATGTTTATCTATTTTATATACATAAACACCATGTTGGAATTTTGTGATAAACTTGATGTAACACCTCACCAAGTTAAAAGGTTGAACCATTTAATCAATCATTAAATAAAATGTCGCAATGTACGTTCAATTTCACAGGAATTATTTCATATTCGTACGAAATATAGAATAATCGAATGAAGGGAGGGTAGCTAAGAGGAGGAGGTAGGGGGGGGGGAGCGAGGGAGATAGGATTTTAACTCGTTAGAGTTCTATTAGAATCTAAAAACTTCCATCATAAATCATTGATACTCGTGTCCGACTCGACAAGTTTGTACAAGCCTTTTACTACTTTACTATCCTCGCCCCCCCCCTCTCACTCTCGTTGTGGCATTGTTTATCGTCTATGTATGTTCAAAGCAAACTATAGCTTCTTGAGTGTGTACGTATGCGCGTACGTACTTCTACGACGCACTTACGCACGAACCATATGTCTGCATACAAACACCATACACATAAATACATACACACATAAACACACGCCACATATGCACGCATGCACATAGGATAGAGTTCCCCTTCTCGTAATTCTCTCGATCGTCTCGCGTTCGATGCTCGGGAAAATACCGTTTGAATCAACCGGTGAATTCGATCGACCTTTCGCTTTATGGGACTCGAGGAGACGACGGACTTCGGTAGACCCGAGGTTTTGGGAGGAAGAGATAAAAGGTGGGAGGGAAATGGGTGGATGGGTGTTATTGAGAGTAAAGGAGAGAGAGAGAGAGAAAGAGAGAGAGAATGGGGGAGAGGTGATGCAGGGGGATGGAAGTAGATGAAGCTGCCAATTGCTCTGCTATTTGATCCTCTCGCCGCCCATCTCGATCCCTACCTCTCCTTCTCCACCTCCCACCTCTTCCTCCTACCCTCTAACCCTTCCTCCCCGTAGCATTTGAACGTAGCCGCAAACCCAACAGTTATGGTTTGTCTCTTTGTAATTGCATCGTACACAACAACGTTTTAGCACAATCAGTCCAGCAGCGGCAGCGTTAGATACATTCAAATGCAACCAAGGTTTCGTCTATCATTACGAATAAAGTTTTAGACGGTGATATTATTGCTTAGATTATTAATTAATTCTTTGAAATATATATGTCTGATTTTTTTCGACGGATAAATATATATTATAACGTTCTACCATAATTAATTCTATGATATCTGATAAATGTATTGAACGTATAAAAAGTGAGAAAGAAGGAGAGGGCGGGGTGGGGGGGGGGAGAAAAAGAGAGATAAAAAAAAATAAGAACGAGAAGTAACCAAAAAAGAAAAAGAAATAAGGAAAAAAGAAAATATTCAACGTAGATTAGAATAATGAAATTAATATTGTAAGAGTGCATAAAGATGTACGCTTTAATAACAGCAAAGAGTAATTAATAAGATAATAACTAATTTAATAATAGCTAATAACAATTAACAAGATATCTGGTTCTTTCCTTTTTTTTTTTTTTTATCAAACAAAACTTCCTTCTCCCCCCCCCCACGCTCTGTCCGTCTGTCTGTCTATCTCTCTTCCTCTCTCTCTCTCTCTCTCTCTCTCTCTCTCTCTCTCTCTCTCTCTCTCTCTCTCTCTCTCTCTCTCGCTCGTTCTATCTCATCAATCGATTTTCATCGACACGGTGACTTAATCGGTACGTTTTAACGGCATTCAAATAATTCATACTAAATGGATGATTTGGAGATAAATTTGTCATTTTCCGGAATGAATGTATACACGCAGGATTATACATACATACATACATACATACATACATACATACATACATACATACATGCATACATACATATATATATATATATATATATATATATATATATATATATATATATATGCAAAGTGCAAACGGCAAACGCAAAAAGGGCGTGTTTATCGGGGCATCAAAATGACGCATCGGTGCCGTCGATCTCTTCTTCCGTATTATCCAGAAGCCGCAGTAATTTCGTACGGTGACCTCCTTTTACATTGAGCTCTCTCGATTCTTCGACTTTCGATAACTTTCCATTTAAAATGAAGAAGAAGAAAAAGAGAAGAGAAAAAAAAGAAACAAAAAAAGAAACGTTTTAATCTTTCAACATATATCTCACAATATACACCGGTACAATTTTCCAATTTTCCTTTATTTTTTCTTTCTATATATATATATATATATATATATATATATATATATATATATTTCTTCTCCGAACAAAAACAACGTTCTAACAACGATTATATTACGAACGGCCAATCGAAGAATTTCTAAATGATTTCTAGTTCTTATACTCATATACATATATTAAATGTACGTATCTATGTACGTAATAGTTTCGAGAGACAATCGTGGCCCACATTATGTGCAACGTGTTTGATCTTCGACTCTCATCCTCGACCTAATTAACATGAACAATAACCGATCTCTTAAGTGTTTTATTCTAATGTCAAGTATTAACAGGCATGTATTTTGGATCCACTTGGAACTTTTTCTTTTTTTTTTTTTTTTTTGTTTTGTTTTATAGGTCTTTTCTTTTTTCTTTTCTTTTTTATTCTTTTCCTCTTTCTTATTTTATCACACACGTGATGAATATCCAATCATTAAATATATATATGTATATATATATATATATATACATATTTTTTTTTTTTAATATACATTATATTAATTATATTATTTTTGTATTACATAATATATTATTTTTAAATATATTTTTAATAATATATATATATATAGGTATATAGTATCGTGATAACACTTAAATATCAAATAGATTAAACGATTCTATCCAGCACGTTTCTAGTATTTCACATGGTGAGCATCAAAGGGATAGGCTTTCGCAAGATGGCTGGACCGGCGATAGCACGGATGTATTATGGCACGTTTGATCACTGGAATCTCGTTACAAAGGATATATATCGACGATCACTATTGAATCCCAAGTCGATAACCGTCATCGAGAATCGAGATATCGTATTCCACCTTATACTGTTATTGGTTCTGGTAGGATAAACAAAATCGTGTGATACAGACATATCCAACTAGTCGATATTGTTTCCATAAAATATCTATCAATTCGATCGAACGATCGAACTTAAATATCTCTCCATTCTGTTTATTAACGCGCGTGGATTTTTTTTTAGAAATAACATATAATTTGTATTTATATGCATAGAAGCTAACTTCTTTGCTTTAAATACGATAAGAAAGGAAGAAAAAAAAAAATTGATACGAGTTATCAAAAATATTTTAACAGGACTCTAGATCTTATTCACATTCTCATGTCCTTCACCTCTTTTATCAGTGATTCCCTTTGACCACTATAAACATTTCCTTGGTGTTCGAAACTTCGGTTCATCCAAAAAGGTTTACGGAGACCTTTACGTACCTTTCGATTATATATATATATATATATATATATATATATATATATATATATATATATCTTACTCTCTTTCACTCACTCTCTGGAGTCCAAAGATCCTTGGAAAAGCTATGTGGTTCTAGGCTATGGAAAACGATCACGGCCCTTATCCCTTAGGGTAATTAAATACAAATGGCTCTTTCCGAGTTTACTTAGAATCAAACCCAAAAGCTTTGTCCTCGTACGTGTCTACCTGTCTACCTGTCTACCTGTCTTTCTGTCTTTCTGTCTGTATGTCTGTCTGTCTGTCTCCTCCTTCTCTTTCACTCTCTTTATCACTCTATCTACCTATCTCTCTCTCTCTCTCTCACTCTCTCTCTCTCTATCTTATCTCATCAGCATACAAAATTATCAAGAAGTGCAATTGTTGAAACGTGACCAAAGAACGAAATCTTTTTTCGTATGAACGAGCAAAGAAGAAGAAAAAAAAATGTAAACAGAGACAAAAACAAAAAACAAAGCAAAAAAGAAGCAAGAAAAAAATATTTTGTTTCAGCCGGAGAATAATTCGTATTATTTCGAATGTCGTTGTTATTGGTCAAGTTGATTTATTGGATGGCAAACGATCATTTTGTTTCACACAGTTTGGCTCTTTCGAAGCAGAACGATGAGGAGCAAACATACATACGTACATACATATGTACATACATACGTACATACATAAATACATACGTAGATACGTACAGACCGATCATGAATTTACACCGAAACTCCACCTGTCCCCAAGGGCTTTCTGCTTTTGATTCGTTTAAAGCCGCCATTATAGATACAAACTGGATACGCCGATTTGTGGCCGTTTAAATCAGTTCTTTCAACCCGGGAACAGGACGTACATAACGTTCGTAAACGTGAAATGTTTTGTTGTCCCGAGAATGAGGGAGTGGGAGTGAGATAGAGGGGGGGGGCGGGTGCGGGCGTGGGGGGAATGTATGAAGAGGGGACATGAGGATGAGGGATTGAGATGAAAAAAAATAGCGATTTCAATTACATTCGATGAAAAATTCGTTCGTCAGGTAACACTCGATGATTTCTCTCATAAAAGATTGATATACGTACATACGTATATTTGTTTATTTATTTATTTATTTATTTATTTATTATTATTATTATTATCATCGGTTATTCTTATCGTGAGATACTTCTAAACTCAAATGAATTTTCAGTAACAATAAAAAATTTATAATTGTTCTTCTTTCCTTACTTCTTTTATTTCTTTTTTTTTGTTTTTTTTTGTTTTTGTTTAATGGATCCACAATGTAAATTGATAATGATAATAAATGAAAAATGAAAAAAATTTGTCAACGTCAGGAATAAATAAACGATTCGAAGAAATTAATGTAAAACTCAACGAGTATTAGGAATATGTCATGATACCGTAAGAATTATTAATCATAGTACTTGTAAATGCTGCTTTTCGAACGGTCTCTCTTTCTCTGTGTGTGTGTGTGTGTGTGTGTGTGTGTGTGTGTGTGTTTATATCATCGCACATTAATCTTAGATGAAATTACAGGTTGTACGTGGACTCAGATACTTTAATAGAAAAAAAAATTAGTGCCATTTAAACTAGAAATAAGATTGGTATATACCATGATTTTATAATTACTGTTATTAATCACTTAATACAAGATAAATACTATTCAATTGATAATACTTAATAAATAAATATATCGTGCAAAGATTTAAATGTAATATTATTATCGTTGGATTAATTATCATCAATTAAATTTTACGATAATTTTGTTTGGACCTTCGTTTGTTAACAGTTAAATAATAACAGTAACTTCCTCGATTATTCAGAAATATAATAATAATAGTAGTAATAATAATAATAATAATAATAATAATAATAATAAACGTTCGATTCGTTAAAGCTAATCGATACTGATAATAAAAGAATAAACACATCTCGATGAACTTCGTATATATATATAGATAGACGTTCAAATAAATTCGTATCTCGAAGGCAATACGCGACTGATACCAATAAAGTATCGATTGATCGAAACTGACACATACCAATATAGACAAGCTTGTATGATGTTATGCTAAAACGGATTAACCCACATACCGAAAAGTCGCATTCGTAACACGTACGTTTTCATCGGGAGAATGCATCTTACTGTTATACTCATACATTGGAGGAAAAAAAAATAAAAAAATAAAAAAATAAAAAATGAAAAAAGAAAGAAAGAAAAAGAAGAAAATTAAAAACCAGATATTGATACTCCTGGGTGTTCTATTTTACGATATTAAAAAAAAAAAAAAAAAAAAAGAAAAAAAAAATGATTTAATAGAAAAGTTTTAACAACAGGCACTTGATATTTCATACTTCTAATATTTTATAAAGCAAAAAATTTTATTTATTTCTTTTTTTTTTTTCCTAATCAAATTTTTCAGAAAAAGAAAGAAAACGAAATAGAAACAATTTGTTTATAAATTCGGATCTTGTACTTGGCGA
>NC_060969.1:2291514-2294014 GCF_910589235.1 Vespa crabro | reverse complement strand
ATAATAATAAAAACAACAAGAGTAAGAAGAGAGAGAGAATCGTTTAAAAACAACTTAATCAAAAATAAAAAAAAAAAAAAAAAAAAAAATTGATAAAGTAAAGATTCAATAATCACGCTCTAATAACATTGAGAGTCCATTTCTTTCCAAATATATAACATATCTCAATTAAAAAAAAAAAAAGTAGCGAATGAAACAGAGGGAAAGAAAATTTCTTAAGGAAGATTTAGAACAAAAAAAAAAAAAAAAAAAAAAAAAAAAAAAGAAAAAGGAAAAGGAAATAAAAAAGAGAGAAAGAGAGAGAAAATTACTAGGAAATATTTAAGAATAACGTTGTAACGTAGCCGAATGGAATTGTTAGTATTATCGTTAACCATTGGGAACGTATATACTATTTCAATTAAAATGGATAACGACATGAGAAAACGTGTGTATGTTTAAAAGAAGTGAAAGAGAGAGTGAAAGAGAAAGAGAAAAAGGGAGGGGGAGAGAGAGAGGAGGAGAGAGTGAGAGAGAGAGAAAGAAAGAAAGAGAGGGAGAGAGAATCTTTTAAAAAGGATTTAAAAAAGAAAAAGAAAAAGAAAAACAAACGTATAAGCAAAGATTTAATAATCATTGAAGTGGTATAGAATGAAATTAACGGAGTACGATATAACTTGGAAACCTAGTCCCTATAGTTAACTTCGTAATATCCCCATAGAGAGATGGATCCCCTTACCCTTTCTGAACCATCATCAATATATCGCCGATCATATATCCATTTTGTCTGCACGCGTAGTGGAGACTATAAAGGGAAAGGGGTTAGGATAGTGCTGATGTAATAGTGGTGGTAGTAGAGTAGTAGAATACTAGAGTAGTAATAGTAGTGGTAGTAGTAGTAGTAGTAGTATAGTCCGTCTATAGGCGTGCATCACAGCCGGCCTACAATTAGCATATTCTGGACGCTGCACCGTGCGAGAAACCGTACACTCTGCACGTGCACACGTGCACATACGTGCGTGCATTTCGTGCGTGCGTTAGTGCACTCTGCGTGTGCGTTTACCATCAGCCTGTATGTTACTCGCTCACTCTGCGTGAGATGCATAATGCATCGTCGTCCCGCTACTGCTTTTGCTACTGCTACTGCTGCTGCTGTGCTCTTGCTGCTGTGCTCTTGCTGCTGTTGCTGTTGCTGTTATTGTTGTTATTGGACAAGAGAAGGGAGATAGACAGAGACAGAGAAAGAAAGGCGGGGTGAGGGGGGAGAAGGAGACAGACAGACAGGCAGACAGAGAAGGAAACTCTTTCGATTAGGGAAGAGAAGAGAGAAAGAGAGATAGAAAGATGGTTAAATCGATAAAGATGAATAAAGACCGTAGAAGAGTGAGAAAGAAGGAAAGGTGCGTGCAATGTCGTTTCACCAGATGCCAGATGAGAGAAGATGAAGAATAAGAATAAGAGGAGGGAGAGGAGGAAGATGAAGAAGAAGAAGAAGAAGAAACGTTCGGACGAAACGAGGGCAAAAGTTGTATAACTCGATGAACAGAACCAGTCTAAGATCATTGTCCTAGCGGTTATATCTCTCATCCTCTTCTACTTTCTTTCGAAATTTAACAGGGAAAAGAGATTTTCTCTTCTAGCTACAATTTTATATATATATATACTAGGTGTGCTAAAAATATGATATATAAAATTTAACGTAAAAGAATATTTTTTCTTATTCTTTTAAGGAGGTCAATTATTAATAATGATTATACTGATATATATATATATATATATATATATATATATAATTATTTATTAAACCTTCGATCGACGATAATTAATTTTAGTTTCGAAATTCTTCGATCGTAATACAGATTTTCTGTCCGTGTTTGGTATTTAACGAGGTAAAATTGAAGTTCCCACAACGAGAGGAATTTCCAACGCAGTTCGAACGTGGAATGTTCTTTGAACATAGTTGTAAAATAATAACAAATAATGAAAAGACAAAAGACAAAGGAAGGATTTCTTTCTTATCTTTTTTTTTTCATCTTTTTTTTCGGATGTGTGTGTGTGGCGTGTGAGGGGGGTGGATGAGAGGTAGGCGGGATATTGAAAATAAAATTGTTGATTGATATGACTTAGAGATACATACGCTAAACGTGCATTCGTTATTTACTATTAATACGTTCGTTCGTTATTTGATCCCACACATAAATGTCCAGGGACAAACAGGTATCGTGTATAACAGTAAATCAACATACTCTTCCTAACTATTAAACTTTAACGTTTTATATTTTGATCATACGTTTCATTCGTCTCGTTAACAAAACCCGCAGCGCGAGATATCATCTCGTTGGATTCGTGAAAATAAAATGACCCATTGGCTAGTAAACGATCGAACGAAACGTTTCCACCCACTTTACCACCTACCTCCTATCTACTACTACCTACCTATCTATCTACCCTATCTACCTACCCACCTACTCACCTACCACCCTACCTCCACTCCCAATTGGTAACCCCTATTAAACAACGT
>NC_060969.1:2246514-2281514 GCF_910589235.1 Vespa crabro | reverse complement strand
CCACTACTACTACTACTACTACTACTACTACTGTGCTAGCCTAGGAAGAAAAAGATGATGAGAGTGAAAAAAAAAAAAATTGGAAAAAAGAAAAAAAGAAAACGTAAGGGAAAAAATTACACATGCAGTGCGCGCAAATACACACATACACACACACACACACACGTACACACGTACACACGTACGCACGTACGCACACACGCACGCACAAATAAAATCGAGCGAAAAAAGAAACAAAAGCGAAAGGTCAGAATTTACTTACAGTTATTTTCAACCCTTAATCGTCACTATCTATCCTTCTCATTATTATTATTATTATACTCCTTTATATTAACATAAACTCCCGCTATTTTTATTACTTTCATTCTCATTCAATTTTTATATCCTTGATCACTTTATCGAAGTTGTTATTGTTATTTAATGGATAGAATCTCTCTCTCTCTCTCTCTCTCTCTCTCTCTCTCTCTTCCTCTCCCCCTCTCTATTTGTCTCTTTTTCTTCTCTCTAAGTACACAAATCTCTCTAAGTAATAAAATATTGTCTCTTATAATTGCTATTATATTATATATATTACCTATCCAAATATTTATCATTTGTATCTAAAAACGAAGTCATTGGATATAGATACGTAAAAAAAAGAAAAAGAAAAAAAAAATTTGCGTTTAGTCAAACTTTTTTTATACCATACTCGAATTAAAAATATTCTCTTATTATAATTAATAATAATAGAGAGGGAGAGAGGGAGAGAGGGAGAGAGTTTTCTTCATAAAATGAAAGAAAGAAAGAAAGAAAGAAAAAAAAATTACAAAAATGCAACACATTATAAACGATCACTTCATAATGATACACCCTTTATGATTCAACCTCAAAAGCGAGATCCCACCTCCGTTGATAGACACACACGTACGTGAACAACAAACGCACACCGTATAATCCAATTTAATTATATTTAGATTGATCAATATTCACTTGGAATAATCATTTTAAAAAGCTTCATGTTTCACGATTACTATCTCGTAATCTATGTATTGTAAGGATGCAGCGCAACAATATTTTTTTTTTTTTTTTTTTTCGAAATACTTTATCGCATAATTACAACGTATTGTTTATGGTAATAGTGCCTAAAAAAAAAGAAGAAAAAGAAAAAAAAATGAGGGGGAGGATGGATCGATTAAATTCCTCGTGCACGTCGAAATGTCGAAGGTGGGGAGAAAAACGTAATCGAATCAAGGATTATCGATGGAAAAGAGTGAAAGTTGTTTATTGCCGTTAATGTACCGCTTTCCTACGCTCGATGCATATATATTCGAAGAAACGAAGGTTCGTTCAATGAAAAAGCTTTTCGCTTGATGCACACGTAGGTGCTGCTTTGATGTTGCTTTGCTGGCTACGAGAATCGATTGCGTTTCGATTCTTTTTTTCTGTCCTCTCCACCCCTCCATTCCTTCCCTCTCTTTCTCTCTTCATTCTCGCCTACAAGTTTCGAGCTTCGATCGTGAGAAAATCACGATTGTAAATACATTCTCGTCGTTCATGTATGTGTATGTACATATATATATATATATATATATATATATATATATATCCTACGCGTTTAGAATACGTACACAGAAAGTGTATAGATGCACATATGCATACATGCATACATACATACATACATACATACATACATACATACATACATATATACTTGTTTACTCCCCTCTTCCCTTCTGGGCTTTACTCCAACATTTACGACGTGGGAATGCGTCCACTGACTGACTGACTGAGCGCGCGCTTTCGTGAAAGCACTATTGTCATCGAAAACTATTGTCGACTATGTGATTATTATTATTATTATTAGTATTATTAGTATTATTGTTATTATTATTATTTAACGAAACGTAGCCCATTCATTTTGATCGTATGTAAAGTGTTAAACTTTTATGACGGTGCAGTAAAATTCATGAAAAAGATTCGAAATGTTTTAATCCTTTTACAACAGAATCGTTTGTTCTCTTTTATTTTTTTTTCCCTTTTGTTCCTTTTGATTTCCTTTTTTTTTTCTTCTTCTTTTTTCCCCCACCCTCCTTTAAAGTGCCTAAACAAAAGTTATTGTAATGACGAACTTTTAATATAACTTACTGTATCACGTGTATATATATATATATATATATATATATATATATATATGACTTTGAAATGACATGAATTTTTTTATAGGATTAATTATTTACAAATTCCGATATACCGATAAAAAAAAAAAGAAAAAAAGAAGAAAAAAAAAATAGAAAAAAAAAAACATAAATCAATATAATCGAAATGTTTTAACGATACATTTTGCAACTGCGTATACAGGGCGATCGAAATAACATTTGAAATGATTTTTCAGATTTTTTAAATGAATTTCTTTTACCCCCTCTCCCTTTTTTTTTTCTTTTTCTATTAAACTACGTATCCTGGAGAAACTTTTGATTTGTCCAATTTTATTTTTAATAAAACAGATAAATGGCTTGTCCGAGAACAGTAATTAATATTTATAATCCATGTCAGATACGAAAATAGGATTAACATTTATTACATTAACAATCAGTATTTAACGTTGAAACGTTAGATAAGTACCAGTTATATTCCTCATTCTCTCTCTCTCTCTCTCTCTCTCTCTCTCTCTCTACTCATTCTCTTTTAGAATTAAACGTATGAATTCAGGATTACGTTTATAATGAATGTATTACTTTTTTCTTAATCCTTTTCCGATAAGATCGTTCGACTTTCTAAAAGGAGCTCTCTGTGAGCAATTTCTTTCACTGTCTCTCTCCCTCCCTCTCTCTCTCTTTTTTTTTTAATATGAAGAAAAATCAAAAGGATCATAGTAAAGAAAATCTAGTAGCAATTTTTCATTGGATCCTAATATTTGTTGGAAAAAAATTGTAATGCATACGATAAAGAAAGTGCACGTATCCTTTCTGCCTCGTTGCACACATGCATATGCATTTTTGTAGGAAAGAAGAAAAAAGAAAAGTGAGAAGGAAAACAAAAAAAAAAAAAAAAAAACAAAAAAAAATACGAAAGAAAAGAAAGAATAGCTATGCTCGTATAAAATTTATTAGAAATGTCTATAGAAAAGGAATCTCTAGGAAATATTATCTTTAATGTATTACAAATGTCTACTTAGAATTTTATATGACACAAAAGCTCCATTTAAATGCACAAATACAAAAGTCATAGTTAACTCGGTGTTATCGCCAAGTACTTCTTTCTCTTTCTCCTCTTCTTCTTTTACTTCTTCTTCTTCTTCTTCTTCTTACTATTAAACATTTATATCTATATCTATATTTAGAGAGAGAGAGAGAGAGAGAGAGAGAGAGAGAGAGAAGTTCGTAGAAGTTTATATATATATATATATATATATATATATATATACACATAAAATATTTTCATATTTATGAGAATAGTAAAAGAGGAAAATGCGCAGAAGTATGTATGAATCAGTGTCTAGACGCGCTCGATTATTCTTTACCTCTATACAGAGGGTGGACGAAACATTTACTATAAATGAATATTAAAAATCGATTTTAACCTAACACGAGAGTTTCTAAACTTAATACTTCATTTCGTATTGTAAAACCGCAACGAGAAGTCTACGAACTTCTAGTAGCAACATAGAAACTTTTCAATACGATCCGTACACTTTAAGCGTCTTCCCACCATAAACAGACAGATATAGGATGATATGATCGATTAAAAAAAAAAAATAAAATAAAATAAAATAAAATAAAATAAACTAGTGAAGAAAAATTAAAACGAAAAAAAGGAATAAAAAATAACAAGAAAGAAAAGGGAAGAAAAAAGGAAAAATAAATAAGAAAATAAAAACAAAACGCGAAAGAAAAAAATAAAGAGAGAAAGAAAGAAAAAAAAAAATAGAGACAAGAACGTAAGATCGATAATCCAAATCACAAAAGAAATGATTAATTTCTATCGGAAAAAAAAAACAAAATACAAACAAATAAAATTCCCTATTAAGAATAAACATCGAATATATATCCTATACACATATACATTATATTATACGTATGTATGTCTAAACTCGAATCGAAGGAGACTAACGCAAAGTGAAAGAAAAAAAAAAAGAAAAAAAAAAAAGAGAAAGAAAAAAAATAAGAAAAAAAAAGAAACCGATAAAATCCAGTTTCCGGGCTTAGCAAAGACAAAATGTCGCGAACGAGTGTAATGCCGATCGTACAAAAGTTGGAATGGATCTCATGGATTAACCTATGTTACGATCCAGTATTTGCTACATGATAAGAGAGAAAGAGAGAGAGAGAGAGAGAGAGAGAGAGAGAGAGAGAGAGAGAGAGAGAGAGAGAGAGAGAGAGAGAGAGAGAGAGAGAGAGAGAGAGAGAGAGAGAGCAAGAGAGATAGTAATGGAGTAGAGGAATTGGGGAGTTGGGTGGGAATTAGAGTTAGGGGTTGGGGTTTTGGGTTGTAGAGATTGCGAGAGAAGTAAGCACACGCGGTAGACGATCATTAAGGGACTTCTAATTGAACGTACGTTTCAATTAAGGTTTAACACTGTGGTAGAAAAGCAAAGTCCCTAGGCTTGGCCAACATGAACCATAGAGGACCAAGAGGGTCCATGGTTTCCCCCCTCCTCCTCCTACTCCTCCTTTCAATGGTGAGACCATAAACACTCTCCGGTTACGTCGTTCTACCCTTTACACTCCCTCCCTCCCTCACATCCCCGGATGATCATTCTTCACCTCTTCTCCTCACTCACTCATCTACCTTCTAACAACATCTTACTCGAAGGTAACATTTTGGTTGGTTCACATTAAACGACCCCAACAGGTCTCTGTTACTATACCTTTGATTTATCTAACTATATATATATATATATATATATATATATATATATATATATATATATATATATATATATATTAGGGGGACCGGCAAGTAATGTCGTTTCTGCGCATGTCGATATTTGATTGTAATTAAAACATAAAAACTTGTTAAAAAATTTATTCGTTTGAATTTAATTTAAGAAAGCGACATTACTTTCCGGTCCCCCTAATATATATATATATGTGAGAGAGAGAGGGAGTGTGTATGTCATGTATGCATATACATATGTATATGCACATATGTATACGCATTAACATCCTGATTGGACTGTTACATTTGCGAGTGAAGTTATTGTTCGAAATTGTTCATACCTCGATTATTCTTTTGTCTTCAACTTTTGAGAGAAAGAGAAAGACAGAAAGAGAGACGAAAAATCGATATATTAATTCGAAGCTCAAACTCACGGATATATCTCGCAATCGTTCTAAAGCATTCCGATTCTAAAGAAACAAATGCAACGTTTCAACGTTATTCTATTGCTCGTCAGTTTTTCCACGTTTCATCGTATAAAAAAAAAAAAAAAAAAGAAAAAAAAAGAAAAAAAAAGGAAAGAGGAAAAAGGAAAAGAGAAGAAAACAAAAAAAGAAAAAACAAAAAAAAAAGATATACACATGTATGAAAGCTCGAAGATTTCCTTCCGCGTGATTTCGTTTCTATGATGATTTTTTTTTTTTAAAGATTTGAATCCGATTAGATTGAATTATTATCCCGTCGAAATAACTCTCTTAAAGTTAATTTTTTCTTTACTTTGTTTATTTTGTTTCGTTGTGATTCCATTGATTCAATGATATATATATATATATATATATAAACTTAATTGTTATTTAAGGCGAAATTCATTCACGCAACTATTATATATTATTTATTTGTCCGAGAATAAAAAAAGAAAAAGAAAAAAAAAAAAAAGAAGAAGAAGCATGGCGTTCGATCGATACGAGATATATTTATGGCGTATCAATGAACGAATGAGAAAATCATTTTTGTCCTTTGCATGAGATATTTTTTTTTAAATGTATATAACCGTATGTGGTTAGGTGGATAATTTTTTTTTCTTTCTTTCTTTCCCTCTCTCCCTCCCTCCCTCCCTCCCTCTCTCTTTCTTTTCTAAGAGACTTTTTTTCCCCCTATTAATCTCGCAATGCACTTTGATAAATATTTTTCTTGATTTATTTTGTATGAACCACCACGCGTTTGATGATTCGCATTTATTCATCCGCACGTATATGCTAATGAATGTTGAGATAAACGATCGATTTTTCTCCTACTTTCTTTCTTTGCTTTTCTCTTCCTCTTTTATCCTCTCTCTCTCTCTCTCTCTCTCTCTCTCTCTCTCTCTCTCTCTCTCTCTCTCTCTTTCTCTCTTTTTTAATAACCTTATGGATTACCTTCGTAATGTTATTAAAAGTTCGTGAAATTAGAAAGAAGGAAAAAAATACTGATAAAAGAAGAGAACGAGAGAGAGAGAGAGAGAGAGAGAGAGAGAGAGAGACAAAAATGGTTAATCCATGTTTTCAGATCCAACAATAACTGTTAATGATTCAATAGCGAATTTACTAGATGATTGGACACCATTGTTAGTTCGAAACTATTAACGTAATACCTGATGATCATAGAAAATTAGACCAGATTACATAAACATACATATATATAATTCTTTATTGATTTTTTCATATCAATTCTAAAATAGTTATATATAAACCTCTTTATAAATCTATTATAAATAAATAAACAAATCTTATATATATATATATATATCTATGTATGCATGTATGTTTGTATGTTAATAGATAGTTAATAATAATTCATTTTAGAAACAATACTGTGTTAACAAATTTGTGATGATGGTTAAAGGAGGAAGTTTGTACCAATCGATATAGAGAACGTGTTGCAACAACGGTATAGTAACGTTCGGTTGGAATAGCTCGTGTCTCCTGATCCTTCATGGAAACACACACGTACACGTAACACGAATACACACACGCACATATACGTAGATAGATAGATAGATAGGTAGGAAGGTAGGTAGGTAGATAGGTAGGTAGGTAGGTAGGTAGGTAGGTAGCTAGCATTCTATAGGACACACGCTTGGGACGGGACCTTTGATTACCAATTAGGCGCATTATGCACCTGTGATTATCTGGCTAGCGGATCTCAGACTGTGGCCAGGAGTTGAGTACCACATGGAAACTGTCTCTTGTCTCGATACGGAACGTTACAAACGCCAATATTAGCACGACGCGATATATATCCCCTAAACCATAGACGACAGACGATTACGCTAGACACAACAGACGACAAACCAAACTCTACTCTCTCTCACACCATTAAAATCTTTTCATTATTATTATCATAATTCCTATGGTGAAAGGGAAATAGGGAGGAAGAAGACAATAGGGTAGGAGAAAGATTGAATTAAGACTAACTAACTTTACTTCGTTTACATCCTTCCACCCTTTCCACCCTCTACCCCTATCACTAATCCTAACTAATAGATTACGTAGATCATCTACGATTTGTAGCTTCTAATCATCTAAACTGCTTGCATATCTTCTTCTTCTTCTTCTTCTTCTTCTTCTTCTTCTTCTTCTTCAACATATCTACGTTTTATAAACACGTTATCTCTAATTGCAAACGCGTTTCGTATTGTCGAAAGATTACTTTTATATAAAAAACAAAAAACAGGAAATATAAATAAATAAATAAAAGAGAAAGAGAAAGAGAGAGAGAGAGAGAGAAATCCAGCAAACAACGAGATAAATGTTTTAAGTCAAGGTATTATACTCGAAACAATGTGTTAGAGTTGCATATCGATTTCAATTGCATTCGACCGCGAAAATGCAATTTTTACCGACAATTTGAACGGATATAAATGAAAGTGGAATGGAATTACAAATTTAGCGTGCGTAACGTATGTTATAAAAAAAAAAGAGAGAGAAAGAGAATAAAAAGAAAAATAAATCGTTTAAAAAAAAAAAAAAAAATCATTTTTCAAAAACCAGAAAAAAGTTCAAGCTAAGTTACGTGTTCGATTGCAATCAAATGCAACTGCAACTGCAACTGCAATCCTTCTTTGTCTGCAATCGAGATAAAATGAGGCGAGTTTTCTTATACGAAAAATAAGAAGAAAAAGGAAAAGAAAAAGAAGTAGCAATTCCAATGACGTGAATCGTAAAAAAAAAAAAAAAAGGAAAAAATGTATCTTCTGATTGGTGAAACGGAAATCAAATATCGTGTCGACGTCGTCTTCGTCGTCGTCGTCGTCGTCGTCGTCGTCGTCGTCGGCGTCGGCGTCGGCTCGTTACGCCGTCGGCGTCGCGACGCTCATCGATTCGAAGGACCCCGCCCCTTCCTACGAAGCTAACCCCCAGTGACGTCACTGGTGCCCTAGCACCCCTTATCGCTGGCGCTCCTACGAATCGCCGTAGTGCCGTAGCCCAGGCACGTATCGAAACGTTTAAATGCCCCATACCATCTTTATTTTGTTATTTAATTTTTTTTTTTCCTCTTTTAGATTCTTATTTTTTCATTTTTCATTTTTTTAATTTTAATTTTAATTTTAATTAAAAAAAATTTTTTTTCCTTTCTTATTTTGCAAACAACAATTGCGAATGTTTCAACAAAATAATAAACGCATATGCTTATTCTTAGATCAAATCGTTTCATATTCATAGCTTTAGATGAGATTTAATTTATTCGTATTTTTCGAACGTACGAAAGGGTAGTGATAATTAATCGAACATTATCTATCGTCATTTTGTATTCTATCAACTTTAAATTTTACATGCACAAACTGACGTATCGTCGGCGTTGGGAAACGATTAAAAACTTTGATCTGCATTTTGCTTGATGCAGGATGAGTCAGCAGAGTCAGCTTGCAGCATCTCCACTGTCTTTTATTCTGTTTCTTTTCTTTTTTTCCTTTAATTTGTTTTTTTTTTGTCTTCTTCTTTTTCGAAAGATAAGGACTAAAAATAGAACGACGCTAAATGATACGTAAGGGTATATCGTAATTTTATAATAACATTTTAACGATCTCTTCTGTAACGATAATACAATAATACGAATAATGATAATATAGTGAGTGAATATGGACGATAATTAATAAGGAAATAAAAAATAATTAAAAAAAAAAAAAATAATAATAATAATAATAATAATAATAAATAAATAAATAAATAAATAAATAAAAATTATACGAACGAAAAATTAGCGAACGAAGTTTATAGAAGCGACTAAACCTGGGACATTTTCGCACGAATGAACTTCATTGAACCGGTATTCGAATTAACGTACGATTTACAGATAGATTTGTATTTACGAGTGCGTTCGTCCATGGAATGAAAAGGGTGAGAGAGAGAGAGAGAGAGAGAGAGAGAGAGAGAGAGAGAGAGAGAGAGAGAATGCGATCGATAAAACGTAGGCAAAATTGTGGAAAAGCAGTTAATCGTGTCTATACGAAAACCCCGCAAATGAAGAATCTCGATCATACGTCATCGTTGCACGAGACGAATGACAGCTTCGGGAAATCGTCATAACTTTTCGTCGAACTATCTGTCGATGGTTTTTACGGTGCGTCGAGATTCATCGATTTTCTTTTATTTATATTTCTTTTATTAATATTTCTTTTATTAATATTTCTTTTTTTTTTTTTTTTTTTGCAAAGTTTTTTTCTTTTTTCTCTTCTTCTTCTTCTCCTTCTTTTCTTCTTTTTTTTTTTTGTTTGTTTTGTTTTATATATATAATCGTCACGCCCTTTCTATTTACCAAACAAGATGAATTTCTTAAAAAAAAAAAAAAGAGAGATATTAAATCGACCTTTTACATAATCCCCACCCTCCGTTAACCGTCCACCCATAGAAAATTTACTATCGTATAGGTTTGTACTTTTCAATAAAAACATTCCATCGAATGGAACACGGAGTTATATTCCTGATTAAAAGGTGTTTAAAGTTTACAAACAATGGGATAATATTATTGCGAATCTCGTCCGTACGATTAAACGAACGATTAAAAGAATTAATAAAAGAAAAATTAAAAATTAAAGAAGAAAGGAAAGAAAAAGAAAAAAATACCTGCTTTCAACGACACGAGCATATGGTAAATTTTTTAATAGAAACATCATTGTACTATTGCACAATGAAAGATAATAAACTATTGAACGTACGTGAATTTACGAGAAACAAAAATCTTTATAGAAATATAATCTACCAATTTTATATATATATATATATATATATATATATATATATATATATATATATAATCTACGCGAAAAAAATAAAGGAATTGATCGAACATCGATCTCATTTTATTTTTTCTAATTTTTTTTCTCTTTTTCCCCTTATTTTTTTCTTCTTTTCCTCTTTTTTTTCTTTTTTTATCTTTTTTCTTTTTTTTTTCTCTTTTTTTTTTTTTTTTTTTTCTTTTTTTTCATTCAAAGAGAAGATCTTCTCTAGGATCATAGAACAAAGCAGATAGAATACACAGACGCCTATAATGTAAGCTGAACGTATGATTCATGGTCCACGAGGCTCGTCGGATATGCTCGGCTAATGGACAATGCTTATGGTTAATAATCTGTCGGTAGGCAAAGGAGATTCTACGAGAATGGATATATGAGGTGAAGTCCGGTGAAACAAGGGCAAGGGGGGAGAGGGAAGGGGATGTAGGGGGGGAAGAGGTACGGTACGGTACGGTACGATACGGTACGGTACGGTACAGTATGGTACAGGACAGGACAGGCAGAGGGAAAGAAAGAGATAGATAGATAGATAGACAGATAGGCATAGACATAGAGAGAGAGAGAGAGAGAGAGAGAGAGAGAGAGAGAATGTAGGTATGAGAACGAGAGAGAGAGAGAGAGAGAGAGAGAGAGTTTGGCGAGTTACGTTGCATCGAGCTAGGATGTGCGCGCGCAAATAGAGCAGAGACAGTAGATACGTATGCAGCTACATACGTAATAGCCTGGATACTATTACCGATGCAGAGAGAACTACCGATAGACGTGTCATCTAACAGTTCTATCCAAGTCTGATGCACGCTTGATCGAGAATTTACACAGGTCTCTAACTCCACGTCATTCGTAACCTCGATATAGCAAAATGAATTGGTATAGGAGTAAAAAAAAAAATAATAATAATAATAATAATAATAATAAAAAAAAAAAAAACAAACAAAGAATTCCAAAGACTATTTGTCCTCGGAAAAAGAGAGAGAGAGAGAGAGAGAGAGAGAGAAAAAGACGAATGATAATCGATAGAAGTACATATGTATAAGTTTATAAAGATCCCATCCATTTATCTATCCATCAGTATTTTATTTTTTCAATGAATAGTATAAAGAGTGTAAACGACAAAAGTGTGGAAAATAAAAAAGAACAAAAAAGAAACGGGGGAAAAGGGGACAATGGTGGAGGGGGATGAAGAGGAGGGGGGATCGGGGGTGGGGGGGGTGTTGTGAGCAAGTGTAAACGGAGGGGGTGAAAAGCTAAAAAGAAAGAAAAAAAAGAAATATTGTATTGATAGAGTGGAAGGGATGGGGAAAAGCTATGAAGCAATTCCCCTCATACCTCCTATATATATATATATATATATATATATCGTACATTGGCCAACAACAAATGAATTGCAAATTGGTCTGTCCTGTGTTCATAATGGTATATATCGCTGTGTTTTACACACGACCCGTATATAATGTGCGTATATACCACCTACCCTAGAAACGCGGGATTAACGTTAATAATCGATGCATTCTCTGGCATTTCGATTCACGCTTGATTTAACTCGTTTTAACGATATAGAACTATCATCGAATCTCGGAAAATTTGTTCGATTCTATGAAAACGCGGGTTCGGTGACCCTCTTATTTTCCCTCCCCCCCCCCCCCCCTCTCTCTCTCTCTTTCTCTCTCATCTTCTTTCGTTTCGATCAGCCTCTCTCTCTCTCTCTCTCTCTCTCTCTCTCTCTCTCTCCCTCCCTCTCCCTCTCTTTCTAGATACATTTTGATTTCTCTGAGAGGAAATAAAATATTGACAAGTAACATGGCCAGTTCTCAAAACCGATAAATTATTGCGGATAATCGTTGTACCGATAAATGCCATTGTTACAAGACCATGTTTGTAAATAATTTATTGCCTCGTTAACAACCACTTTTCGTTTGCTAATAATAATCAATCTTTCGATTACTTTATAATTACAAAATTTGCAATTATATAGGAGAATCGTTAATATACCGATGGCCCTCATGGAAAGTAATACAAATATTTGAGCAATAAATTTAAAACAAAAAAAAAAAAAGAAAGAGAAAGAAGAGAGGGGGAGAGAGGGGTGGGGGGAGGATTTCATTCTTAATGAAAAATATTTACCTTTCATTTTCATTATTTATTTAACATCATTTTGACCAATTAATAATGAATAAATTAATTACGCGCGTTCGAACTATTTGTATTTTATTTCGAAAAGAAAGAACAAAAAAAAGAAAAATAATAATAATAATAATAATAATTATTATTATAATGACGATGATGATGATGACAATTGTAAATGAAATCTAATTATTAATAAAAGAAAGTGTTAAAGTTAAAAAAAAATAATTAAAAAAAAAGAAAAAAAGGAAAAAGTTATGCGTTCATGCGTATGACGTGTGTGACTGAAGAAGAATAAATCGATATTTTACGTGTTTGATTTTTATGGAAAAATTGGATAAATTTATCCGATGGTTTTAGGTATAGATAGGAAGCAAAGCCAGCCAGCCAGTCAACCATTCGACTCGGTTGCTTGACGAGGAGACAGTAACGGGCTAATAGTAATTTGCAATATCCGCGTCGGTTTTAGTCGCTTCCGCGATAAACGAATTAATGCGTATGGAGGTCTGCGCATGCGCGCGCACAAGCGTTACTCGACGATGATAAAGGAATTAAATTGTCACCGGCTGGAATATGCAAGCTCACTCGAGCATAACCGAATGCTATATGTGCATCATGCAAGAAATTCTTACATACACGTATTACATATATATATATATATGTGTGTGTGTGTGTGTGTGTGTGTGTCTTACGTAAAAAGATATAATATAAACACTCTCCATAAATTAATAATTTTCAACAAAAAATAATAATTATAAGAAATTATTAATGCAATAATTATTTATCGAATGAATCGATCTACGATTTTTCTATAAACAAATAAATGTGTATATATATATATTTTTTTTATGTATTATATGTATATTTTTTTTATATATTATATGTATATTTTTTTTTGGCTTTGTAAAAATTTATTTACAATAAGTAATAAATATTATAATTAAGCTCGCAAAGTTTGCAAAAATTAAACTGAACGTTTTCGTATAATATTTTAACATATAATATTTTAAATATTATAACACATGGATTTATCAGAACGATTGATACTGCAAATATTATATACAGATTGTTGTAAGAAGATAAAACAAATTGTTTATCGTTATAATAAAACAAAATTCAAATGTAAAATTGAATTCTTCCTATTATTATTTAGATCGTTCGTTATATTTTTATTATCATTATTATTATTATTAGTAGTAGTAGTAGTAGTATTAGTATTGTTGTTGTTGTTGTTATCTATTCCATCTATATGAAACGCGATACAAATCCGAAAGTGTTAACACATAAAAAGTGTGAATGAGACAGAGAGAAAAAGGATCGCAAACTCTTTGACCTTGTCTCAAGATACATCTTTAACTTTCTTCCAATGATATCTCTAGGGTCATAAATCCAAACTATCATAGTATGTTACACTCTGTGAAGTTATCAAAACATCCCCTCCTCCTCCTCTTTCTCCTACTACTACTACTATTACTACTACTATTACTATACTACTAATAATGGTAGTCGTTTGGATATCAACGAACTGAAAAAAAATCTTCAAAGTTTAAGGAGAAAAAGAAACGGGAAAAAAGAAAGTAAAGAAAAGAAAAGGGGGAAAAAATGTTATCTCGGTGGGGAAAAAAAAAGAAAAAAAAAAAAGAAAAAGGAAAAGAAAAGAAGATAGGTACGATACGTACGATAAGAAAGATAGACAGAGAAAAATTGTATCTTCCTGTGTGTAACCAAACGAAACTACCTTGAGTACTCACGACTACGAGGAGCCTACGTAACAGTCAAGCTACAGCAATGTAAGTAGCTGTACAAGCACTTCGTAATCAGGGCCATTGACTTTTCGAAAGTACACGAGCTACATGGGACCCTCTCCTCTCCTCTCCTCTCCTCTCCTCTCCTCTCCTCCAATCTTTCTCTCTTTCTCTATCTCTCCTTCTTTCTGAGTACCATGATAACTACTCTTGTAAACTGACTAGTTACTACTCTGCTGTTTTTTTTTTTTTTTTCTTATCCCTTCACCAATTTACTCTCTTCTTTTTAAAAAAATTAACTCTGATATCCTTTGATACGAGGACACGGAATGGTTGTCGTAATATCGCATGTTAAATAAATAAATTAATTAATAAATTAAAGATGTGAGAATCGAAAGAAGAAAAAAGAAGAAGGACAAACAAAACGATGAGAAGATGAAATTTCAAGATGTAATCAAACTTGAATTTCAACACTTAATCGAGATTCATTTCGATTTTGAGACGAGAAAAAAAAGAACCATATTCAAGGTCGACTTCTTAAATAAACAATTTGGAACTTTCGACGATGGTCACGTGGCTTATCAATTAAAAAAATTGTGTGGGAATCAGGTAAAAAGAAAAAAAAAAAAAAAGAAGAAAAAAAAAAGAAAAAGAAAAAGAAAAAAGAAAAACAACCTCTTTTCAAAATTGACTTCGACCTTTATCGAATCTATCGAATGAATACGAACTTCGTATGAATTTTAAACTGAACGATCGAAATTGTCGCGTCAGTGTGTTAAACAAAAACAAAAAAAAAAAAAAGAAGAAAAAATGTATACGAGAATAGGATAGAGAAAGAGAGAGAGAGAGAGAGAGAGAGAGAGAGAGAAAGAAAAAAAGAAAGAAAGAAAAAGAGAGAGAAAAAAGAAAATAAAGATCGGATCATTGAACTTTCGAAATGCAACGAAGCGATACTCTTCGCGTATTTCGCGAGATTACCTGTATACCTATAATAAAGAGAGCGGTGGAACGATTGATCCGTAAAAGGTTAAAACGTTTAAAAGAGGAAGAGAAGAGACGAGAAGAGGAAAGAAGATGCGATTCGGTGGAGAAGAATAAAGAACGAAGCAACGAAGAAGGGCAGTGGCCGTCACGGTATTGCTCCCAACGCGGCTCCTTTTTCCCTCGCTATATAAATCGTATATACTTATATACATACATACATAAACATGGTGTGTGTATATATATATATATATATATATATGCGTCTATGCGTACTCATATATGTATATATATATATGTGTGTACGTGTGTGTGCGTAGATATATAGGGTGGGTCAAATAAAGTTACAAGCTGTTCGCATTTTTATGTTTCGATTTTTTTAATTTATATTTCTAAATCGAAAATAATTGCTAATTGATTTTATAATTGATTCGAAAGAAGAGGATAAAAATTATTGAAAGTTACGATTGTTCGTAAGAATTTGTTTTTCATGTTTCTCTTCTTCCTTCTTTAAAATTGCACACTCGTCGAGAAAAATGTGATAATTTTTTTTTTTTTTTTTTTTTATCTTAAAAATGGGATAAATTAGTTTATCCGCCAAACAACTTATGTGTCTTATACGTTGATTAAATAAAAAGAAGAGAAAAGAGAAGAAGAAGGAAAAAGAAAAAAGATATTTGACACGACGCTATCTCTCACACGACTTGGAAGAAAAGAGCTTGTAACACTTTATTTGGGCCACGCTATATATAAATATATTGCATATTGCACCGGGGCACTACAAACGTATGTATATATGTATCTATATACGTATGTATCTACATATATATATATATATATATATATATATATATATATGTCTAGTAATATACATATTCTACCACAATTTTCTTAGTTTGCTCGTTCTATTACAAGCAAAATGCTTTCCTTTCCAACGAGGGAACATCTTGGTATTAATTTGAATAAAAAACTGATTTACGCACTCTCCTTTAATCGCTATAACTTTTGAACATCATTTCTATAATGTATCATCAAACTTGAGATATTCCAGAATATCTCAGATAATCGTACGTTTCAACTATTTTATCATAATCTAAAAATAAATTTTATCATTATTAATTATTTATCGATTAATATACGATCCGATTATTATGGAAGTTGTTACGTTCAAACTTTAAATTTAATTAAATTTCGACCATGGAATGATCAAACCCGTGAAAGTATAAAACTGACGAATAAATTATCGTACTAATACTTTAATGTTTAATTTACAAAACAAAAAGGAAAAAAAAAAGAAAAAAAAAAAAAATAATGAACGAATTAAATCATCTTTCTTTCTTTCTTTTTTTTATTTTTATTTTTATAGAATTTAATGAAAAACTAAACTGTCGCATATAAACGCGTACATATGTATTTATCTATCCTTATGTTGTTGCAACCGCATGCATTGAAAGGGTTATAAAAAAATTTATAGCTTGGAAGTGTCACTTCGTCGTGGAAAAAGAAAAAGACAAAAGTAAAGAAGAAAAAGAGAGAGAGAGAGAGAGAGAGAGAGAGAGAGAGAGAGAGACAACAAAGAAAGAAAAAAAGAAAAGGACAAAAAAAAAATTGGTAAAGGTTTGTCAGACAGATATTATGACTATGGTACACCATAACATGTTCTGTTGCAACTGCAGTTTCTCCCTCCTCTCCCTCTTCTCTTTTGCTTCCCCCTTTTGCTTCGCCTCGTTCTACTGTCCGCAAATAACCTTCGCAATCGTTGAGAGACGAGACTAGAAAGAGTGAGATAGAGATAGAGAGAGAGAAAGAGAAAGAAAGAGAGAAAGAGAGAAAAAGAGAGAAAAAGAGAAGTTGTTCGGCTTTATTAGACCTCCAGCACAAGGCGAGCGCGTAACGAAAGCTCACCGAAAGTCGATGATGCGAAAAGTCGAACAAAGGGTTCGTCTATGATCACAGTTTTCTCTCTGTCTCTTTATCTTTTTTAAACAAAGAGAAAAAGAGAGAGAGAGAGAGAGAGAGAGAGAGAGAGAGAGAGAAAGTGAGACAAACTCGATAGAAAAAGTTCTTCTCGACTAGCCTCTACATTTTTATGATCGATATTATTTTCATATATGAAAAATGTATGAAATCGACATAAACTCTGTAAACGTTTGTTGTAAAATATACGAGATATATATATATATATGTGTGTGTGTGTATGTGTGTGTCTATGATTACGTGAATGATCCGACAAGAGTTCTTCGATGTTTCTCTATCTAACTTTGTACACAATCGTCGATTTCGTGGCATTGCTTTTCTACTTTCTTCTTCTTCTTCTTCTTCTTCTTCTTCTTCTTTTTCATAGAAATATTTTCACGATCTCGTACACAGGCATATGAATAATCTATAAAGTTAGGCAACATCGTATTCACGAAAGAATAATACATGGCCGACGGACAGATTCTTCGAGAAGAAATATCATTTTAAAATAATAATCGAGAGGGGATGTGAATGAGGGAACTTAAGGAGATATGGATGAGAGAAAGGATGCAAGATTACTTTCGAATGGAACAGTAATTTCTTTTTTGTTTTTTCTTTCTTTCTTTCTCTCATCCGGTAAAAAATTAATTAATTAAAAAAAAAAAAAAAAAAAAAAAAAGTAAATCAATCAATCAATCAATCAATCAGTCAATGGATGAATGGATGAATGAATACAATAAAAAAAAAAAAAAAAAAAAAAAGAAAAAAGAAAAATAAATAAATAATAAAAAGAAGAGAAAAATGAAATTGTAGGTGCGTAACGTTGACGTTAATGTTTAAACTCTCAATTTACTTCTTCATCAAGTAATTAAATCTGTAATAGTAGTAGTACTTTAGCCCCTATATATATATATACATTTCACGTATATACATCTACAACTATAGAATAATAACGCATTTATTAATTTTAAAAAGTGATGAGAAAAAAATTAATTTTTGTTTCTTCCTCGTAAGATATAATATCTATCTCACGAGGTAGTAAGATCGAAATAATAAAAGTTTGGAAAACTAGGATTGCTTGCCTGACCATCTGAGAATACTGACGATGGCTGCTGATGTTTCGCATTTTAGAAAGTTCGTTCCTAGCGCACGACTATTATCTCCTTTACCGCCCATGGCCAAGAGAGTTTCACTCCTTCTCCATGCGAGGTTTGGCTCAAACGAAACTCTGACGATATCTCTAACTCTCCGTTCTCTAACATATTTACATTTTGCTCTTATAGTTTTAATCAAGTTCATATATATATATATATATATATATATACATACACATACAACACTTACACAGATACTATCCGTATCTATATCTATCTTTATATCTATAGATTTATAGCCTTTTAAATATGTACATCTATTTTACAAACATTTATCGTACGTGGTTATGTAATAGAAATTAAAAGATAATGAATATAACTCATCGAACGTAGAATTAAATGATCCCTCGTAAAATTGAATTCAATTATAAAGTAATGGCAATTGATTAGTCCTTTTATTTTTTTTCTCTTTCTTTTTCTGAGAAATCAATAATTTTATTGATCGTCATGTACGTTGATATTATTGATTAAAAACACATCTGTGTTGTTCGTTGAGTACGGAATAAATGACAATTTTTTTTTTTTTTTTATTTGTTATTATCAAATTTACAATAGTATTTCTATAATTTTAATTAAAAATCTTGATTGAAACGGACGGAATGATAATCTCTTCGTCCCCTTTTTTTTCCTTCTTACTTTCTTTCTTTCTCTCTTTTCTGCTATGATGCGAGTATACTCGGAGTGAAAAATAAAAAAAAAAAAAATAATAAATAAATAAAAAAAGGAGAAAAAGAGAGAAAAAAAAAAAGAAAAAACCAAAATGAAAAAAAGAGAGAAAATTGGGATATACTCATACAAAAGTATACTCGTCAAACACAATTTAACAGGTTAAGCAGCTGCAAAGAATACCACATATCGATAGGAGGAAAGACAGCATACACCTGCCAGGAGAGGACACACACTATGTGTCCCTCGACAAGTGTACGTACTCGGACTTGACACCGTTGCTTTCTTCCTTTTATGGCATGATTATGGAGTCCATTATCGCAGAAACTGGTTGGCAAAGCGTACCGCGACGAGTTATCCATTGAAATGCGTCAAGGTTGTCGCACGCAGCAGGTAGGTCGTATAGGTTTTAACATATTTGATCTGTCTTCGAGTTAACATGATCTTTTATGATAACATCGTGAAGAGAAAGTCATTATACGTACGTATGTAGAATTATACGCGTCTCTATTTACTGTGTTTAATCCTTCAAATAATACTATTTTCTAATTTGTCAGAAGAAGAAATTATTTCAATGATATTCATTAATAATTAGAAATCGATTGACTTTAAACCAACGAAGATTAGGACGCGATAAAAATATTTTATTTTATTTTATTTCATTTTTCTTTTTCTTCGTTATTGCAAATAGAAATTTTATTCGAACAAAAGTATAGAAACGCAACGCTTTATTCTACGTCCTATGTCTATCTCTTTCCTCTTTCTCTCTCCTCTCTCTCTTTTTCTCCTTCTCTCTCTTTCTACCAGTTTCATCCCCAATGGGGATGAAATTGTGTACAGGCGGATGCAGTAGGTAACCCATGCAAACATCCATCGCCACTCCCAAAGCCGATTTTAAAGCCCCTTATACTAATGCAGTCGACGACTACCTTTTCCTCCTCCTCCTCCTGCTCCTCCTAGTACCATCCACAACCTTCTTCCCTTTTATTCAGAGGGTCGTCCCTTTTATTTATTTTATTTTATTTATTTCTTCTTTTTTTTTTTTCCTTTCCCAAAGCACACACGTCCTACCTGCGTTTTCATCCTTTATCATAAATTATAAGAAACATTCTATCGCATTTTCTAATTTTTTGTCGAATATTAGTTATATTCCTTAACATTTAATAAAACTTCTTTAGAAATGACTATTTAAAATATTATTGTCATAAATCGTCAAAGTTCATAATTTTATTTTTATTTGATCATCGCAATTTTTATGATTGTCTAAAATCTTCGATGTATTTGAAAAAATTCATTCTCATTAAAGCTTCGAAAGATTTAAAAAAAAAAAAAAATAATAATAATAATAATAATAACACCAATATAAGATGGACGAAAAATTCCAAGGATGATCGAAAGTATAGACGATGTTGAAAAATTAATTAGGAATTCTATTTTATCGAGATTTTTGACGCTAACTTTCTTCTTTTCTTTTCTGTTCTTTTTTCATTCTTTCTTCGGATTAAAAAAGAAAAAAAAAAAAAGAGAAAGGAAAAGAGAAAAAAAAAATGAATACTACAACTCCAATTTGTCCGAATGAAATGTTGAAGAGGAGGGAAAAAAATGACGACCTAAAAAATAGAATAATTTGATCAAAACTTAATAAGATTTAACGTATCGAAATTTAATATTATATTATCTTCGTTGCCGTAATATAAATTATTAAATGCGACAACGAATGCAACAACGTCGACTGCACATTTCATTTTTGGCGAAAGTTGAAATTATTTATCGCAGTTCGATCGCACGGGATGTTGCGATATTTTTCTCGATGCAGCTGCAGCTGTTAGCTTTCCTACATACACACACATATATATATATATATATATATATATATATATATATATATATATGCATACATATATACATAACATACACACATAGTTAACTAGCGTGTCAAGTCGAAAAGTCAGCAGAAGGGTGGCGGTGAATGTTGCTGTAAAAAGAGAGAGAGAGAGAGAGAGAGAGAGAGAGAGAGAGAGAGAGAGAGAGAGAGAGAAAGAAAGAGAGATTCAAAGAGGAAAAAGCAAGAGGGAGGTGGGGAAGATGTCGCACCGGAAATACCGGCAACACATGCTACTCCAACTTCCTGTCGTGTAGGTGGTTTTACTCCGAAGAGTTGGAATGTTCCGATAAAATGTCATTTTCTTTCTCTGATCAATTTTACGGATTTTTGCATCGAAAAAAAAAAAAAGAAAGGGAAAAGACAAAGAAAAGAAAGAAAGAAAAAATATCCAACATTAACTATGAAATCTTAATTCTATCACAAATTTAATATCACACAACATAGAAATTATTTATTAGTGAAACAAATTAAAATAGATTTTTATTGGATCTTGAAAATGATAGGGGAAAGAAAAAGAAAAAAAGAGAGAGAGAATGTACAGAGATCTAAGTTTATAATACTTCAGGATCACCCTCGAAGTTACAAAAAAAAAAAAAAAAAAAAAAAAAAGATCGATCTTTTTCAATTTTTCTAAAAATAATTTCATTTTATAATCGTTACTATGCATGTAGACACACATCGTTCGACAGAGAGGATAACTTTTTGTCATCGATTAATAAATTTAACGAGCGCTTTAAACTCGAACGTTTCCTGTAGTTATTTTCTATTCCTTTTTTCTTTTTCTTTTTTTTTTTCCTCCGTCGCGAGACGAAGAATCTTATGAGGAGAGGGAGGGGACAGGTTTTCCGAGCGAGTTTCCAGTTTCGATTAACAGAAAAGATCATCGCGATATTCCTTTCAACCAGCTGTAATATCCAGTTTAGTAGGATGAAGGCGAGCTCGTCGTATATGTGGAACATGAGCAAGTTTTTTTAACTTGTATATGCAAAATACGTATACCCGTTCTCTTTTAACGCATTTATTCCAATCTTAACGGCAGTCAAATAATTATTGTAGTATCATTAGATGTAGTATCATTATATCAAAGATATCAGTTTTATTAGATACTAATATGGTGAACTTAGTGTATTCACGGCGTATCAATATTTTATTTATCTTTTAATATATAATATCATATAAAATCTTTTATCTTTTTTTCTTTTTTATCTATGATACTACATATATTTATATATTTTATATATATACATATATATATATATATAATGTATATAAAAATAAAGAATGAAATATGAAAATTTATATCGCTTTAGACATACGATTTAACTAATAATAATTATTATAATTACAATTATAATTATTATAATTATTATTATTATTATCATTATTATCATCATCATCATTATTATTATTATACGATACAAACTAAAAGATAAATCCGATAAGTATATATAATGGTGTTATATGTTATTCTGAGTTAAATCGATTACAATTTCAAAACGGACAATTTTATTCCAACTAGCAAAGAGAAACACAGTTACCCTTAGTATAATATAATACTGCTTGGTACAGTCACGATATATCCAGATATTATGTATACGATTAGAGGAAAAAATGCGAAAGGGGAGAGTCAGCGACACGAGAAGGTGAAATTCTAAAAATAAAATGAATAAAAGAGAAATTAAAATAAAATAAAATAAAATAAAATAAAATAAAATATAATAAAATATAAAAGAAAAGTTCGGCAGCTCCCTCGAATATCGTCGAAATCTCTCCCTTTTTCCCTTTCGAATTTCGCAGGGTTTTTGAAGGTTGCTTTCGACGATCATTCTCTCCATTGGTCCACAAGGAGAAAGGGAGTCGAGACAACGTGTACAAGTGAGAAAGAGAGTGTGAAAGACAGTCTATATGTGTGTGTGTGTGTGTATGAGAGAGAAAGATAGAGAGAGAGAGAGAGAGGTAGACTGCTACCAACTACATGCTCGAAAGCAGCTGCGGCATCACCTGCCAGGCAGCTGGTTTGACCGCCACATTGGTACCAGTCACTTCGAATCCGGCTCGGCTCCTCGAATTCGGACTTTGATCTAGGCCGAGTATATATGTATGTATATATGTATGTATGCATGTATACATGTATGTATGTATGTATGTATGTATGGATGTATGTATGTTGGTAGAAGAAGAACAAACGACCGCAAAAGGGTGGCGATTACTTATCCGCGATACAACTGGTACAACTCAGCCAAAAGAAGTGATTTAAATTCCTTCAAATAGTGTCTGATAAAACTTTAATTCCAAGTGAGAATAAAGGAAAAAAAAAAAAGATATTAAATATTTGATTACAGGAGATATATTAATTTAGATATAAACAATTTGAAATATTTCATGATATTGTATTTATAAAAATTATACAAGAAAAAAAAATAATAATATCTATACATATATCTATACACATACACACACGCACATGCTACACGCACACACACGCAAAGATATGAAATATAATAAGTATATATAAGATATATAATTCAAGTGAAGGAAGAACTAAGCACATAACATGATCACACAAAGTGACTTCTTAGAATTTCACTCTTTCTTCGTTCTACCTTAGATCCCTGTCTAAATCAAAACGCGGAAATAGAGAAGTGAATAACAAGAGATAGAGATAGAGATAGAGATAGAGGAGAGAAAGAGAGATACACTTAGCCGCTTGTGCAATTTACACCGGCGGCTTGTTTGGAGTCAATGCTAGGACCTTGCACTCAGAGAGAAACTGTGCATAGCTTGCATATACACATATGTATGTATGTAGATATATATATATATATATATATATATATATATATATATATATATATAAGCGACACAAGCCATACATACACTGTTAATTCAATGCACGTGCACCTAAGAGTGAGCGAGATAGAAGAAAAGATGGAAAATGAAACGGTAGCCTTATCATTATCATCACAACGAATTGTTATGATAAAACATCGAAACAATCGTCAATAATAATTATATATTTCTTGATAATGTCAGGTCTTTTTTTTCTCTACTTTTCTCTCTTCTCTCTCTTCTCTCTCTCTCTCTCTCTTTCTCTTTCTTTTTTCCTTTTTTTCTTTTTTTGCTTTACGATCATTATTCATTCTTGAAAATAATTACATGTAATTAAATGACTTCGATGAAAAAGGGCGAAAGAAGAGAGGGGGAAAAAAAGAAAAAGAAAAAGAAAAGAAAAACCAATTTCATTTTTCTATGATTTTCTTTCTTCTTTCATATTTTTCCTTTTTCACATTTGACAAAGTTCCTTATTTCTTCGCTGCTTTAAAAATTAAACTTTTGTATAGGTTTAAGTTAAGTCTCCTTGATGTCAACGGCATCCGCCCACGCAGATCATGCCTCCCGCGACAAAAGAAGGGGTAGGGGTGGGAGTGGGGGAAGAGGGGGAGGGGACCAACTCGTGCACGCTGTATGCAAGCGCATGCGTGCACGTGTGCCGCGCGAATGCGACCAAGAGATAAAAGCAGCGAGGACTACTACGACGACGATGACGACGACAACGACGACAAAGAGACAATGACAAAGACGACGACGAAGACGACGACGACGACGACGACGACGACGACGACGACGACGACGACGACGAAGCGCCAACTCCTTTGTTCGGTACCGTATCGACGCGTAACTTCGGCAACGATCGGCTCGATACGTTCGTACCTCGTACGAAACCGCGAAATTTGATTTCGAAACAAAGAGACAAAGGCCACCAAGCCAAAATACATATAGTTTTAATTCTTTCTTTCTTTCTTTCTTTGTTTTCTTCTTCTTTTTTCTTTTTTTCTTTTTTTAAATCTTAGTAGGGTTTTTTCTTTATTTATTTTTTTTTCCTTTACATTTTTTTCTTAAACGTTCTACGAGAGAACAATTTGTTTTCTGTGTGTATTTAAAATTTCTTTGGGAGCTTATCTACAATCCTCCTTCTTTCTTGCCTTCATTGCCGTCCACTTTTCGCTTTCTCTCTGTGCCTTATCTTTTTCATTGTTCTTCAAAAATATTTGCAAAACGTTAACATATTAAGAATAAAGAGAGAGAGAGAGAGAGAGAGTGTGTATGTGTGAGAGAGAGAGAGTGAGACAATATTTGTCATAATAATAATAATAATAATTAAAAACAAAAATCTTTTAAATACTATATAAATACAATTTATCCAGGAAGGACATGAATTATAAATAGATCGTAACGTGACAGATGAAACCCTTCGTAGAATTAAAAAAAAAAAAAAAAAAAAAAAAAAGAAAAAGAAAGAAAAAATCATTTTTCATTGTTTCTATAGTATAACAAATATTTAATATTATTAAATTGGAACAAAATAATACGAGTACCGCAGTCCGATCTGTTAAACATTTATCGAAATATAGTAGTCGTAATGCAAGGAGGAGAAGCCGCGCGCAATCTAGTCACGTTTTCTCCTTATCTCGCGAGGTCGCGGTTGCCATGGCAATGTGGCCTGTACCTCCTAGCCACCCATCATCTTCTCATCCACCCTTCCCCTCGGATACCCTACTCCACCACCCTTAGTCATCTTTCTCTCTCTCTCTCTGCAACGTCAGAAGCAACCCTCCGAAAGCTCTTCGAGATGCGATCGAATCAGTTTACTCTCTCTATCTCTCTTTCTCTCCCCCTCTCCACCCCCTCTCTCTCTCTTTGTCTCTCCTCCACCCCCTTTTCACCCCGATTTTCTCCGTTAATCTTCCGAAAGTTTCCTTCCTCCCCCCCTTTTTTTGCTTTTTTTCTGTATCTCCTCTTACACCCCTCCCTCCCCCCGCCACCGTTATCGAATCTCTCCCTGTGGTAAAAAAAGAAAAAAAAGGAAAGAAAGAAAAAAAAATATAAATAAAAATGAACGAACGATCTTCTAAGGCATCGATCGGATACAGTTTATTTTCTAATACATTTTCTAAACTCCATTGCACATAGGGGAAAAAAGAAAGAAAAATCAAGTTCAAATTGGGTGGGGTTAAGGAACAAAGGGATATATATATATATATATATGTATATATATATATATGTATATATATATATATATATGTATTAGTACCGAAGTCGAAGATTTATGAGAGGATCCTTTGTGAAAATGATTTTAAAAACGGAAATGCCAAAAGGTCCGTTAGGGTCGGCCAACGCATAATAAAGCAACAAGGATCGACAACAATAATTTTAGGTTTGAGAAAAGGAGAAAAAGAAAAAATAAGAAGAAGACAATGAAAATTTCATATAGAAAATTCCGTATGGTTCCTAAGAAGTTGAAAACCAATGACGATAATTATATTAGAACGACAGCTTGTGAAATTTAACTTCGAGGATGAACTTAATTATTTTATCTAGAGCATCTCAACAAAAATAACCCCGTAATTTGCATACTCAAGAAATATATATATATATATATATATATATATATATATATATACATACACGTGCGTGCGCGTATGTGTATGTACATCCCGTTTCAGACAGGAACGCAGTAATATCCTACCGACGTAAAGAATAATTGTTTCCTCTTGGTGCCGTTAGACGTTTTAGAACTCGCATAGAACTCGTAAAATAAAATTTAACCAGTCACAAGTATGCCTCATACACAAGTATGATACATTATCCCTCTAACATTTTTTTCTGCTATAGTATGT
This sequence comes from Vespa crabro, assembly GCF_910589235.1. Taxonomy (NCBI): domain Eukaryota; kingdom Metazoa; phylum Arthropoda; class Insecta; order Hymenoptera; family Vespidae; genus Vespa; species Vespa crabro. The sequence continues at coordinate 2,255,196 of NC_060969.1, read as the reverse complement.
ATAATACGAAACAAACTTAGTAATCATAAAAACGCATTAATACGCATAATCGCAGAGGAAATATTTCAGCGATTTACAAAAAAAAAAAAAAAGGGCACATAGGAAAAGAAACAAAGTAAAGGAAGAGGGGAAAAAAAAAGGAAGAACAGATAAATGCGAGTTCGTGGAATAGAGGGAAAGAGGAGGAAGGAGACAGGGCTAGTGAGAGGTATTTCCTCTTTTTTTTTTTTTCCTTGATAAGAAGATACGTGTAAAACTTACCAGACAACACCGAAGGCGCCGTAGCCGATGGGTCTGTCGGGTTGGACGGGATCCTGCGCGGGCGGTGGTGGTGGGGGTGGCGCGGGTGCGGCGGGATGATAATAGGTGGGGGTCGGCTGAGTCGCCGCGGCGGCGGCGGCAGCGGCGGCGGCCGCGAGTACCGCCTGGCCCGGGTGGGCCCCGGGCCCCGTCGTCCCGCCTCCACCTGTCGTCCCCGCCCCGCCCCCCTGCATCAGCGACATAGACACGCTCATGGACACCCGCGAGTGCCGGCTGGGCCCAACTACTGCCATCAAAGCTCCTCACCTCCTCCTCCTCCTTCTCCTCCACCACCACCACCGCCACCACCACCTTCACCTCCACCCTCTTCCACCCTACCCCTCCTCCTCCTCCTTCCTCTTCTGCCGTCGCCCCCACCACCACCTCCTCCTCCACCACCACCACCACCGCCACCTCCTCCTCCTCTTCTCAACCGACGGGCCACCGTGCCGCTATTCTCTATACCAAGAAGACCTCTACGCGACGTCGCCGACGCGTCGTCGTCGTCGTTCTTCTTCCTCCTCCTCCTCTTCCTCCTCCTCCTTCTCCCCTTCGCCACTCTAACGAAGCACGTGGTGCGAGCCTCACCTCGCAAGGACGTTCTCTCTCACAAAGGAACCTTCTCCCGCATCTTTCGTCTCGTCTCTATCTCGTTCTATTTCTTTTTTTCTCCCTCTTTCTTTCTTTCTTTCTCTCTCTCTCTCTCTCTCTCTCTTCCTTCTCTTCGTTTCTTCTTCTTATTCTTCTTTATACTTTCTTTCTTTCTCTTTTATTAACACGGACGTTCATACACGATCAACCGTGTTTTCCCTCTTTCTGATAACATTCGTTATCCTGTTACTTTCTTTTGTTTGAGAATCTCCCGTTAGAGAATCAGCGCGACCCCATCGCTATTTTATCATTTACGCTCTTCTCTCTCTATCTCACTTACTCACTCACTCACTCACTCTCTCTCTCTCTCTCTCTTCTCTGTTTCTCTTTTTCTATCTATCTTACTCTCTTTCTCTCTTTCTCTCTTTGTTTCACTTGACTTTGGAGGTTATGTTCCATGCACGTAGAACACGCGCGCCAATCGGGTGCGAAGCGATCGTCGTTGGATCTTCCGAACTTGTCGTTCGTCGTCGTTTAAACGACGCACCGTAGGTGCCAGAGAAAAAGAGAAAGAGAGTGCTTACTTACACATTGAACACGAAAACATAGAGATGAGGAGAGAGACCATCACATATATATACAATATATATATCTATATATATATATATGTATATATATATATATTATGTATACGAAACACAATAGGAGAAAAATATATTCAGAGACGTGAAACGACGCGTCCGGACATTCTCGACAATGTTCGATTTTGATTCTTCAACGGCTACGATTACGACGGCTGCTGCTGCTGCTGCTACTACTGTGGCTGATAGGATACACGACAAAACGAGCGCACCGACCGACCGAACGACCGACCGAACGACCGAACGAACATACGAACGAACGGACGAAGAAGAGCAGCAGCACGCTTGTGACAGTCGTGCTATGTTGTCTTGCACGCGCGTACACTGACCACATACACAGAGAGAGATATATACACACAGAGGATAGATATAACACACGCGTGAGATAAACCGAAAGAATAGGGGAGAGAGAAAAAAAGAGAGAATGAGAGAGGATGGGTGGGAGGAGAGAAGGACGGGTAAGAGGAAGGGAGGGAGGGAAAGAAGGAAAGAGATGAAAGAGATGAAAGAGAGAAAGAGAGAGAGAAAGACAGTACAGCAGGACGAGCGCGCGCGCCCGCGCCCGTTTACGAGAAAAGGGCGATGACGGAAGGGACGAGTGGAAATTAATAGAAGAAAGGAAAAAAAAAAGGTGATAGAAAATAAACGACAACGTGATAGGACCGTGGAAAAAAATCAAACCGTTGGTGAGAAGTTTAAAGGAAGAGAGAGAGAGAGTGTTAGTCAGGGTGACCGAAGGGAAAAAAAAAAGGAGGAGAGTCTCTCGTGGTAGCCGCGGTGGAAGAGAGATCGTCACGCGGAAGGGACGAACGAAACGTACGTCTTTTCGCAGCCGATGCTCGCTAGCCACTGAACGTGGCGGGGGCGAAGCGCAACGCCGACAGCGCCGGCCAACCGTAAAACCGACGGTCACGTGACAATGCGCGCGCATCTAATCAACGACGCGCCACCTTCTCGTACTTTGTTCCCGACTGTTCAAACGCGTGTTCTTTCTTTCTTTCTTTCTTTCTTTCTTTCTTTCTTTCTCTTTCTGTCTCTCTCTCTTTCCCTCTCTCATTCTCAGAGGAACAAAAAAAAACAAAAACAAGATAAATGGAGGAAAAAGAAAAAAGAATTTTTTCTTTTTTTTTTTTTTGTTACGACCGAAATCATATATATGTTTCACTTTTCTTCTAATTGTATCTCTTATTGTTCAATCTTTTTCTCATTCGCTTACCGTTCTCATTTCTAAGAATAAATAAATAAATAAATAAATAAATACATAAATAAATAAATAAATAAATAAATAAATAAATAAATAAATAAATAAATAAATAATGATGATATCATATACGATTTGGTTCAAAATAGGACGATATAAGGAAATAAGTTTCTAATAGGACATTTGGAGATGATACCGGGACAAATTGAAAATAACGAAGATTTTTAGATTTTGTAAATATTTACATGATTACCGGTATAATTTCCAAAGATATTTTTAGATCGACACGTCATTTACTTTCCTTTCCTTCTTCCTTCCCTTCTTTCTCTTTATTTTTTTTCCTTCATTTCTTTCTTCCTTCTTTCTTTTCTTACTTTCTCCATTGGTACGACGATACACACTTAAAAAACTTTATCTATCTATACGTTTCCAATGAAACGGCCGATTTACAAAGCGTATATAATCTCTTTCTCCTCTTTCACTCTACGAATATATATATATATATATATATATATATATATATATATATATTTGTAGTTATCGTAAGAAAAAATTAAATATATCCATTTATACCTTTCAACCTATTGTTCCAGATTTGATATACGGATCGTGTATCAAATAACGCATTAATTTAGAAACGCATTAAATTAGAGTAATTAGATAAATACAATTTATCGAAGATGTAATCTAACCCAAAACTTTCGTTTCTTCATCCTATGAAAAATTTTTTCTTACAATCTCCAAAAAAAAATATTACATTAAACATCGATTATGTATCTCTTTTTACATACAACATTTCTCTATTCACTGTATTGCAAAATCTGTATCTTTTCCAAATATTACATAAATATTGCACAAATTAAATCAAATCAATTCTATATATCAATCTTTCTATATATATATATATATATATATATATATAGACTTTATATAGACTTTATATATATATATATAAAGTATAACAATGTTTTTAATATATAAATATTAAACAAATCATTATGACTGCAATTTTAATTGTACTTTTCTAATGCGTTACAAAATGTGAATAGAGATCGAAAATGTTGTTGCTAAAAATATATATATACATATATGTGTGTGCGTGTGTGTATCTGTGTGTGTATATATATTTGTATATATGTATATATGATTACGTAAGAAAATATGAAAGCGCAGAACGCGTATTTCTAAGCGCTAAATAGATTTCTATTTTATCTTTGGTCTTACTAAATTTCCTAAACAAGTCTCCCATTGATTAATTCATTATTTAAAAAAAAAAATCGAAATGCTAAATATATTTCTATTGTGTATCTTCTTGTGTATAATATCATAAAAAATTGATTTATATCGCGTGAATCTTGAATAAATTTCAAAAGAGAGAGTGCAAGAGATCTTATATAGGAAATTCAGTGTGCAAACATTGCCGATTTCATCCACAATAAAGATGACGACGACGACGAAGACGACGACAAAGACGACGACGATTACGTCCGCGTAAAACTACACAACGCGTTTTGTACAATACGCAACAATTGTTTTCAAAAATTTGTACAAAAATTTGTCGAGAAAATAGCTCTCTTCAAAATAGAGCATCCATTGTATTTCTTTCTTTTTTTTTTTATTTTTCTCTTTTTCTTCTTCTTCTTCTTCTTCTTATTTTTTTTTCTTTATCTTTTCTTTCTTTTTTTTATTTTTTTTTTTTTTCAATTTTCCCTTTCATCATTAAATCTTTATTCTCGGAAATTGTTCATATAGTGTATATCTTCCTTTTTTCACTCAGCATCAATGATTCTGTTTTGGCAAAATGATTTAACATTTAATGTATACAAATAAGTAAAACATTTCCATAATAATTCTATTATTTTACTACTATCGACTAAAAAGCGAACGATTAATAATTTATAAGCTCATATAAGGTATACATAAATCGTTCTATAAATCGCATAATTTTCCATTGATTACAATCGATGAAACGCAATAGATTGATTATAAAAACATATAGTAATTATAATAATTACTTAACTAAATATCGCATAATGCTAATTATATGTATATATATATATATATATATATATATATATATATATATATATATATATATATATATGTATATGTATGCGTGTATATATACATATATATAAAGGAACAACACGAGAGAATATATGCATATTTATGTTCGGCTCTATATACTCTCTGTTACATTACTTATCAATATGGAAAGATTTATGTAATTGGCAAAAAAAGAAAAAAAAAGAAGGAAAATATTTTCAAAATCTTCATTCCTTCATCTTCTTCTAATATCATACGAAATTTGTGTAAATAATTATACTATAGAAATTATTACTCTTACAACTTATTAGGCTTAACTACCTATGTATGTTTACTGTACATTTTCGTTCATTTCGATATATATATACATATATATATATATATATATATCCTCTTTTATATAGGTCATGTCATATATTGAAACACGGGGTATATCAGTTAGGCACCGCTCGATCACTTTCGATTTTCGCTCTGCGTTTCGAGTTATAGTTCCCTGATTGTGCTGCTTTCATTCCATCAACAGCTCATAGATTAAGAAAGCTCGAAACCTGTATTACTGGTCACAGCATAACGTAACTTCTCACGAAGCGTACTCTTTTTCTGGTAATTTGGTAGTTTCAATAAATTGAAACACGTAGAGGAGGTAGGCAATCGAATTTGAGGATCCTTTTTACGTATCGTAAAGAATCCACGTATCACACTGCCTAATTAACATGATCGAACGTATTACCGTATTATTATTATTTTTAAGGGAGAGAGAGGAAAAAAAAAAAAAAAAAAAAAAAAAAAAAAAAGAATTTTCATTAAAATTATCCAGACATTAAATAATAAAAAAGAAAAACAATTTGAGAGAGCATACCAATTGTATCACCTGTATCCTCGTCATCGCCAACTTCAACGCAACGTATTGAAAATCTTGGTTCCAGATGAGCGAATCCAAGCAAGGGTGATTTTGAACAGCTTGTGACGAACTATCGTTGTTAATGGGAAAAAAAAAAAAAAAAAAAAAAAAAAACACGACGACATTATACATATATACTTTTATAAATGAATATTTTTAATTGGATAAAATATCCAATTGTTATCATCGTAAGCGTACCTTCAAAAACAACCCTCTTTCTTCCTCGGTAAAGTCTTTCTCGAGGATGTCCCATAACCAACATACTACTCTATGACTGTCGTGAAAACCACCATAATATTGCGTATGCCTACGTAGATCACGTAGATCCAAAGGGACGTTATCGCCCGAAATTAATCTTTGTAACTAAAAGAAACGCAAACATACATATATATGTATATATATATATATGTATACACACATATATACATACACACTCGTATATATTTAAAAAGATCTTCTCATCAACAAGTATTTCTATTTAAAAAAATAATTATCATTCCTGTTCTTACTTCTGGCGTTGAAAATAATGATAACCAATCGGGATTGATTATAGAACAAAATCCTTTTATAAAAGCTGCAGTTTGTTCCTTTATTTGAGTGTGCATTCTAAAATGTGCCATTCTATGTATATAACGAATTTTATTTTGATTAGTAACTGCCTCGGCACGTCCACCAGGTATCAATTCGTGGGTTACTAATTTTCCCATAACATCTTCGTCTAATGAGAATGTTAATTCTAATTGTCTAACATCGCCTTTGTAATGTTTAACCAATGTTAAACTACGATAAAGATCTCGATCCAATGAAGCAAGCTCGTCCAAACAATTGTATAAAGTTCCTCCTGCTTGTCCAGAAAATTGTGAAACAAAAAATGACGCAAATGGTACATCCACAACGATTCCCTAAAAATTAACATAATAATTTACTTTATCTCGTTAAAAGTAAAGTTCTATTATATAACTATAATAATTTACCTCGTAAACTGCCTTGCCTAACATCCGTCCAACGAATTCGAACAATTGTAAATGATTGTCCTGCATTGAGGAAGTTGGAGAAGGATAAAGACGATTTTCACTTGTAGCTTTGAACAAATTTAATGACGGATCGAAAACCCTTTTTATCGTTTCTTCTAAAAATTCTTTAAATACACCATCCTGATCTATTCCAGCTTCTGCTAAACCTTGTTCGTTCACGAACCGTACTCTGATTACACCTTTCAATGCTTGAGGAGGTAACATAGCTAATTGCCGATAACCATCCTCTACTATACGTGTTCTGTATAATATTTTTATAATGTTAATTAATTTTCTTTTTTTCTTTTCTCTCATTTTTTTTCTTCAAATGATGATTTTTATATAACCAATATAGTTATATATAGTGATGGTTATTACCTGTGAACAACTATTAACGTAGTTGGTGGACTGTTACAAGCACTTTCTGTTAAACCCATAACTGCTTTTTCGTTGGCAACATGCTTTCGAAATAATACCACCCTTTCGGAATGCGGTATGACATGCGGCATTTTTGATAACAAAAGTGCTGCACCACCTCTTCTCTTTTCTAAATCAGCTAAGAAACCAGATACTCGTACTTCCTATTTTTTTGAAAGGATAAAAAATGTAGAAAAAAATTTATAGATAAAAATATGATTAAGCATTCTATCGATCTTCATATATATATATATATACTTAACTTCGCCAACCAATGTCCTTCCGGACAAAAAGGCCTTCTACAATCCCGACGATAAATCGCCATTAAAAGTGTATGTAGTGATGTAAATAACGGATTGTTAGATACTGTTTTCACATCTGTAACATCTAAAACTTTAGCACGTAGCTACGAAACTTCTTTCTTTCGTCGATTAAAAAAGAAAAAAGAAAAAAAAAAAAGGAAAAAAAAAATATATATATATATTCTAATACAAGTTTTCCAATGGAAATTTGACATACTCACCGAATAGATTATTAAGAACGGCTTTGTACAAAAATTGATTCAAAAAAAATGACATTGTTATAAAATCCGATAATTTAAACGGATCTTGCTGTTCGTACATCTCCATGTCGTCTAATATACTATTAAAATAATAACATTAAGTTATTAATATAATTTAATTATTAAATAAATAATATATGAAACACGTTTAATATACTCACGTAACATAATGTGTCATACAATCGCAAAACAATATCAACATTTGAAATTCTGGTGCTGTACATTTTGTATTTGCCGCTAAGTGATCTAAAAATGCTTTTAAACCACAGTGTGGTCCTAATGTTCCCAAAAACAACCACATATGATACAAAATTTTGTCTTGATAACAAAGTCCTAGAAAAAAGAAAAAAAAAATATATATATATATATATATAAAATAATTATAACGTATGCATATTTGTTTCTAATATGATATACCCGTTAATATATCCTGCTTCATTTGTGTAAGAGTATGAAGAGCAGTTTGGTACATAGAACAGATCAGGGCAATTTTGGTACATTCGGGACTTCCTAATTTTCTATAATTTTTATTGCTATTATTTCTATTTGTGCGTGCTTCCAAAAATGCCCGACGGAAAATATTAGTACTTATAGATGTACTTTGTTGTTCCAATTGTGGTGGTGATTCCTTACCAACGAGTTCGGTTAATGGTTGACCTTGAAAAAATAAGATAATAATAGTATTATTATTAAATATATATATATATATAATATATATACATATATATTAAAATTAATTATAGCTTACCAATTAATTGTAAGACAATTCTACCAGTCCATAGGCAAACTAATTGTGATGTCACATAAGGAATAGCTTCTTGTAAAGGAGTATCCACTGATTGTGCAAACCAACCAAGAATTGGATGCCAATGAGTTATGTTACTTTGTTTGGCCACTACATACTGTTGACAGGCCTCCAGCATTTTTGTAACAACAAACTATAAATAATGATAATATATAAATATTAAAATTTATAATATAAATAATCTATCATTTGATTTTGCCTTACC
>NC_060969.1:2226514-2241514 GCF_910589235.1 Vespa crabro | reverse complement strand
TTTCTTTCAATCCATTATCGTACACGTAATATTTCTTTTTTTTTTTCACATTGTCTTACTACGTAAATAGTTAATTCGAAATAATTTTCATTTATTCAATTTATTTTCTCTAACAATTTAAATCTTTTTTCTTTTGTTTTTTTCTTTCTTTTTCTTCTTCTTCTTTTTTTTTTTTTTTTTTTTTTATCGAATATAACCTACGTGTTATCATATATATATATTGTTACGTGTATGCAATAGAAACACATAAATAAAGTTTTTTCAAATTTATAATAAAAAAATTTCTACTTTACGACTATGATAATCTAAAATTGTATTCTATCATAATTTAAACTTTATTCGAAGTTTATATCGGATAAGAGGAAACTGATTTTAAAAATGCATATATAGCGCAGAAAATCACAGGAGTGCCCTACTTCCGTTTTCTTCGCACTCTAAAAATAAACATGGCACCTTCTACGATTGTCAATTTTATTTCCCTGTTACTTTTGGCATTAACTATAGCTGCAGTATCAGCTAAAAGTAAATATACATTTGCAACAATCGAGGTATAAATATTTTCATTAACAATCGATTAATTATCTCATATTTATTAAATATCATATTAATCATTACGTATATTTCATATCTTTACATAGAGTTGTAGTGGATGTTCCTTGAATAGACTTCCGGATGTCAAGAAATTTATATTCGAGGATGTACCACAATAGTATCCTTTTATATTTAATCAATTAAAATTATTTATTATTTATATTTAATATTTCATTAATCTTACAATTACGGAGAAGAATGTGATGTTCAAAGTGTGATGTTCAATAATACGCTTGTATAATTTATGTAAATAATTATTGTAAATATTTAATTATGTCAAATCATTTTTATTATGTAAACTTCATTTGTATATTACACTAAACTCCATCATGTTTCCGTAATGTATATATATTGTTTTATTTTTATACAGAATAATGCATAAACAATATCATCTATAATATTAACAGAATCATTATGATATTTGAAAATTTACAAATTTATAATTATATATGTTCTTAATGTTAGAAACAGTAACAATGTTGAATTCAAGCATATTCAAGGTGCAAGCCCAGAACTTGTCCTTTATGATGACAATGAGGAGGTATGTCTTATATTATATTATAACAAAATATGAATTTAAAATGAAAATATTTAACACTTTTGAAATATTATAGGAAATGGAGAGATTAAATTTGGCAAGCCTTACACGTCAAGAGTGTAATGATTTACTTTTATCTAAAGGTTTCACAAAGTCTCATCCTCAAAAGGATGAAATATAAAGACTCAAATAGTACTATTAAATTTTTATGCACTTGAAAGAAATCAATATATAATTTTGAGTAGCATTTCTAATTAAATACGATTAGAAAGCTTCTTATACGTTTTATTAAGCTAAATGAACAATAAACAAAATGTTTGAAATGTTCTTCTTCAATTCTATATTGAAAGAAAATAATTTATCAATATATATTATTAGAGAGACAATAGAGTTTAGCGATAATAGTAACTTTGCACATAATAATAGTTACATAAAGATTTTTCAATGCACAAATTGCTATTTTTTATTGACACATTAACACGTAGGCAAGGGAAGCATATATTTACCCTTGTGGAGCTACAACCTGTGATATAATTACTAGAACCATGAAATAACAAAATTGTTCATTGTGGCATAATTGGGCTCTTTTGTTGGAATAATATTCTATCAATTTTATGATTAAATTTATTAGAACATAGCTGAACAAATGTAGGTTATATAAATAGTGCATTTATGCAAGTATACTAACAACACAATTAACCAATTATAACGCAACAATTTTATTCTTAAAGACAGTGCAGTATAAAAAGATATATATTTTATGTTTATTGTTTTTATTAGATAATATGTAAGTAGTTTTAGTTAGATCGTACATTACAATTTACAAATATTACAAATAATTTGTTGCATTTAATATTTTGCAACATTTGTTGCTTTTTTATGTACTACTTACCAATCAATAAATGAATTTAAAAAAGTGAGATTTTTTAGATAATACTTTTACAATTTTAATTGTAAACAAATAAAATCGTCATTGGATAGAAATAAAAAATGGATAAATGGTATTGAAGGAAATAATACTCAAAAATAATTTTTTACACTTCAATTTTCTGTTTATATCCATAATATATTACAATATTATATATGTCATATAACTGTGTATTAATATTAATATTCTTACATATTGATAATATTGAATTAACTTTAATATAATTTTGATTTTATAGATTATATACATATGCAATCCAATATAATAATAAGACTGGCTGTTATTCATGAAAGCTATGTCGTTTTTATCAGATTCTTATTCTAAAAAAAAAAAAAAAAGATAAGAAAGGCATGTACTCGGAATGTACTACTATGATAGTACTTTTGTCTATGTTGCATTTAATGCAACAGAATTTATTTAATGTTAAACGCGCATATACCACATGTCGATGCCAAAAGCACACTCAGAATACTTTCTATAATAGATAACGTCAAATAATATTTTGCAAATTAGTAATAATTACATATACACATGTATATAATAAACTTTCAAAACAATTAAAATAGTAGACAAAATAGTAGAGTCAAGCTTGGATAATTTGAAAAAAAAAAAAAAAAATTTTGAGCAACGTGTGTCATCAAGTATAAAAACAAAAAAAAAAAAAAAAAAAAGAAAGAAACAAAAAAAAATGAAAAGATAATAAAGTAGCTATTTATATATTTATTTATCCAAGCAGGGGTATAGTTATAATACGATTAACAAAGATTATTACAAATAGGGGAAAATTATGTATGAGCACACGTATAATGGACTGACCGAATAATATTAAAAATTACGAGACATACAACGGGACTTAAAAAAGTGTTATGCCATTAACAGCCAGCAAATGAATATCATTGATAACCATAGAAATATCTTAGATAAGAAATGCTCTTCTTCATATTGTGGAGTGCCTCGTGGAGCTATTAAAAAAGAAAAAAAAGAAAAAAAAAAGAAAAAAAGAAAAAACCGGAAAAAGAAAAAAGAAAAAATAATATTAATTGTAAATTCATACAATTATATGTATACTATTATTATATAAAGGCAAAGAAATCTCAATTATACCAGCACTTGGTCGGGTCTCTCCAAAATTAAATGTTGATGTGAAAAATGCAAATGGAAATGTTCCAATGCCAAAAGACATATATGAACCATCACCAAATCCAAATCCAGAAAATCCTAAATTGGTTTCGGGTTCCGATCTTTGTCCAGCCGGACGAGGTGGAACATTATTTCTGTAATAATAATTTATTTAATTTGTTTTATTTATTCAAGATTGAACAAATATTATAATTAATTAGATTAACGACAAACCTTGGATCTTCATGTTTTGTTGCTCCACGTCCATACAATGGAATGACTTTCTCTTTGCTAATAGCAGCTTTGCAAACTGGACATACTTGTCGTGTTGGACGCGTTTCTAGCCACTGATGTAAACAAGGCCAACTATATATAATACAATAATAAATAAATATTTTCAATAATACAAATATAAATTATAAATAAATACAAATGTGTGTTATGTTCGATTATTACAAATTTGAATATTAACATTCTATAAGAAAATTATAATAAATGACATACCAAAATAAATGTCCACACATGCTAACAACTGCATCCTTGGCTGTATCGAGACAAATATTACATTCAAACATTCTATCATCCTTTTCTTTTTCTTCCGTAGCAGACCCGGAAGGCCTGGAAGGCCCAGCTTGTTCTTTCATTGTACTCATCCAGTTCTAATTATCTGAAAGAATAAAAGTATTGACTGATAAAATTACAAAAATCGTATGATCGTTATGTTCTTAAAAATTCATCTTAAATAACAAAATAATAATAATAAACAATAACTCTTATAACACGTAGAGATTAATTCTATATCATTGTGTATCAATTAGCTCTTTATCGTGATTTTAGAAATGATACTAGAACTCTGTATACTGATTAAAAATATCTATCAACAAACTTGACAAACAACTGGATGATGAACCGACGAATGATATTAAAGGAATCAAATTTATATATATATATATACATACATATATATATATATATATATATATATTTTTTTTATCAGCAATATTTCACGAAACATTATCGCGAATGAGAGAACGAAAATATTCGAAATAAATCGAATGAAAGAAAGAAGAAAAAGAAGAGAAGAGAAAAGAAAAGAAAGGAAAAATATATATATATATATATATAATGACACGTAGGTGGGAAAAAAAAAAATTGCAAAATGTTTTTAAATCATTGCTTTATATAGTAACGGAGTTTATTACGTATAGAACATACGTGGTCTTGATCACACAACACAATCGTTCGTATCTATTTAATTGTGAGTCATTCACACAACGGACTATCCGACATACATATGTATGGACGTATCAATCTGTTTTCGAGATGGTCAATCGAAAGTCATGTGTTCTAGGTATGTCACAAGAAGAACAATACGATAGATAGGCCATCATAATGAGTAATAATTCCAAAAAAAGAAAAAAAGAAAAATAATCTCTTCGAAAATTTTCATAAAAAAATTTAACGACGACTACGACGACGATGACTGTGCGACTACTAATGACGACAACTTTACGATGACGATAACGACGATAACGACGACAACGACAACTGTTATAACTACGACACGAATAAGAGAAAAAGAAGAATTTCTAAATTGGTATATAATAGCAAAATGTCTTCGAGATTGAACTCGAAAAGGAAAAAAAAAAAAAAAGAAAAATAAAATCAAGCTTCGTCGATATTCACGAAAAATTGATTAAGGACGAAGAATCGAAAGAAATGTATATATATGTGTGTGTGTGTGTGTGTGTGTGTATATGTATGTACTTAGATGACAGCTGCCAACATGAAAAAAAATATACAAAAAAGAAAGAAAAGAAAAAAAAAGAACATTAAGAAGTAAGAAAAAAAAATAATTATAACGTTAAAGGATTATTTCGTGTCGCGGCCACTTACTTCTTCGATCCAACGACTGAAAGACGACTCCTTCGGCCATTTATTTTCTCCCACTGGCGTTTCTTCTTATAAAAAAAGAAAAAAAAAAGAAAAAGGAGAGAGAGAAAAAACGTAGCGTTCTCTCTCTCTTTTTCTCTCTCTCTCTCTCTCTCTCTCTCTTATTCACTATCTATCTGTCTGTTTTGACGAATCACACGTTTCTTTTAACGTAATAATTGCGCAAGCTTCAACAGTGGATTATTTTTCTAAATGTAAAATGTAAAACGGATGTTCGTGGGCAAATACGTAAGGGACGTTTGTCCAACGAGTACTACGTTTAGATTGAATATTTTAACGAGATGTCCTTGAAGTCGACAAAATTCAATCGGATATCCTTGTACGCTTTTTGTCAAATTATCGTCGTCTTTGATGATTATATAATTAAAAAATTTCTTAATACTATATAATAATAATAATAGTACTAATGATAATGATAATGATAATGATAATATTAATAATAATAATAATGATAATAATAATAATAATAATATACGTATATTTTTACTTCTATTTAACTCGATCAACGTGACACTAATACGCAAATATATTCGTGTTGTTCTTATGTCGATTTAGGGACACTCGTTTGATCACGTATATCGAATAATTGTAGCTCTTCGCGTCAGAGGGCAGTTCTGTTTTGCAGATGGCGCTTGGCGGGACCTTTTCAAATGATTATTTGTCGATTAACGATGATTGAAATTTTTAAACTATTAATATTGCCTGTTGTTTCGATATAAACTTGAATCTTTATTTATGGAACATTATCTTGTTTTTCTAAACGACATTAGATTTTCTACATAGACAGATAGATTTAGTCCTTTGTTTTTTTTTTGCTTGCTTTTCTTTTCTTTCTTCAAAGACTAATCTAATGGAAGATAATATCAGGCTAATCGATTCTCACGTCTCCATGGAATCCATACATTGTAATAAAATGATAGCATTGTTTGCGAGAAGGTGTTGTACGAGATAAGTAAAATAATTTTTACAATGAAAAGATTAATTTTATATCTTACATTAATCGACATGTTAAGAAATATTGTTTAGATTAAGTGAAATGTATTAACGGGTTTAACGATTAATTAAATATAAAAAATGAAAGCAAGTGACACGGATAACTCTCAGAGATCTAGGCCACAGAGTATAACTTCGTCGAAATTGAGATTGCAAGTTGCCTCGAAAAGTCGGAAATATGCTAAAGTTATAGCATCGCCGTTATTGCAAGAACGTATGGCACTTCGTATTTACGAAGACGGCATCGACGTGACACCGAAATTTCTGACACACCCTACGTTCAATCAAATCGATGATCGCCATATGACCGCTTTCGAACAGATTGCCATTTCGCAATCAGAAGGCAACGGTCCATCGTCCTTTTTATCTTCCTCACACAATTGCCTTAAATCCAGTTCTTCTTTAATATCTCGATCAACCTATGTTACTAATGATACGCAAATAGAGAGTCTTTTGTCTACCGAGGTAATGGGTGTAATGGAGGATATAAAAGAAAAAGCACCAGTTCAATTCTATATAATCAGGTAGTCGTAATAAATAAATAAATAAATAAATAAATAAATAAATAAGAAAAATTGATTCAATGATATTGTTTCCTTCAATTGTTATTATTAAGCGATGATCCAGAAGAGTTTCATGCTCGACCAGAAACAATAACGATTATATTGAAAGAAACAGAAACGATTATCTTCTTCGAGATGCTTCCCTTGACGAGTGATCTTCGAACACCAGAAGGACAAGCAGTTCAAGAGAGCAATGAGAGATACAAAGATATAGTAGCAGGACCTGGAATAGCAAGAAAAGTGATTGATGCTGAAACTCAAACGATAGATGTTATTACGAAATCACGTGGTACTTATCTAGGAGGAAGGGCGCGACAAAATGAAGGAATGTTCGTTAATAATTGGGTTATATATGACACTTATAAGGAACCAGAATTAATGACAGAGAAAAATGGATTTTTGGTTGTTCGTACAAGGGATAGTTATCTACGGATGTTGGAAAAACAAGTCAGATCATTGATATCCTTTTGCTATTGATTTATCATTCATTTATTTTTCTACATAGTATTTATATAATACATAGTATTTATTATATAGGAAATGAAAAATAAATTATCGCAGTATAACACAGATCATCAAGTGAAACATTTCTCTGACCAATTATATCATATAGTATATAATACTAGGTTTCTGAAAGCCGCACGTATTATGGAAGGCATATTATCTAACAATATTTATCTTGATGTTCAAAAACGTTTCACTGGGATCGTTCAACGGGATCCATGTAGTCTCGATTTAGAATTTACGTACGATCTTGATCTATTATGGACTTATACCTGCGATATCAGTAAAGACCGACCAGTTTCTTCATTTTGTTGGAATTATTTTAACAGAAACATTATTGCTGTCTCGTATGGTTCAAAAGTTCGTTTGGATTAATAATGCATTTTAAAGTATTTTAACAATTTTATATCATTTATATGATCATTTTGTGACTTTGCAGCCAACAGATGATAAAAAAGATGGCCTCTTATTACTGTGGTGTGCAAAGAATCCGAAAGAACCAGGACAAATACATATTTTTGATAGTCAGATTTCCAGCATAGATTGGAGTCACGATCGGCCAAATTTACTTGCAATTGGTTTCTACAATGGTTCGATAAAAGTCATTGACGTTAGCAGCACTTCTCTTAACATAATAAGACAAAGCAAGAGGGATACATCAGTCATATACGAACCACATTGGCAAGTACAATGGTGGAAGAGCGACGAACATTTTGATTTTCAGGTATTAATAATTTCAATATATGTATGCAACGATATAAATAATAATAATATTATTAAATAACGATTAATACTTCTTTCTCGATTTAGGAATTAATTTATACAAGTAATCAAAATGGACGTGTTTATCGTTACCCATTGGACGAGGATTTCATAATGACCGAGATGATGAAGATTTCTAAGATAGAAGATAAAATATTAGGAGTCGATAGATCAGACCGATGTATCTCATATGATATTTTAATGAATCAAAGCACAGGAGCTCTTGTTCTTTGTCAACATCCAACTTTAAGTTCCATTTATTTCGTGGGCTCGGACGAGGGAGCGATATATCGATGTTCCAAAAATTATTTGTATCATCACATAGACAGTTTTTTGGCTCACGACGGACCGATATACAGAATGGAGTTTTCTCGTTTCTGTTCTAAACTCTTTTTGACTTGTGGAGCTGATTGGTGTACTAGAATTTGGATAGAAGGGCTAACTGAACCTTTAATCACTCTTTCAACAACATTGGCATGTGTACCATACGCAACCTGGTGTCCTACATATTCGACCATCATCGCCAGCATCGTTAACAATGAGATTTGTATATGGAATATCAAAAGAAGAACTTATGCCCCACTATCTGTAACACGTTCTCCAAACGAAGCAAGATTGGTGAAAGTCGCATTCACTGATAATGGGAAACAGATGGTAACGGCGGACGTTCAAGGTGCTGTATATATTTACAATTTAGAAGGTATACCATTTTCACCTTACAATCAGGAAGAAGTTCTAATCGAATCCATCAAGAAAGCTCTTTTTACCAAACCGGATTTATTAAAAAAACTTCAAAAAACTGGTCCACCATTTTCGGACAATTGACTGACATACGTATATAAAAGTTCAATAAAAGAAGATCATCCAAATATATATATATATATATATATATATATATATATATATATATATACTAAGATAGTAATGAGGAAACCTACTTTATCAACCGTACGAGACATCAGAAGTTAATAAGGAGTGGGGATAAGAAGGTAGTCGAGGGGCCTGACGTAGGTCCCCTCAGGCGTCTTCCCGCTCGAGGGCTTCGCGTGATTCGTTCGAAGGTAGGTAAGAGAGTAAAGGGAGAACGTTTGGATTCAACCGTGCGTCTCGACAAGCTGGCTCTGCAGGCTCTGGTTCTGTAAAGGCGCAACCTGTGTATAGGCCTCCTGGTCTGGCTGGCTGACTGGCTGGCTGGCTGGCTGGCTGGCTGGCTGACTGACTGGCTTGGTGGCTGGCTGGCTGGCTGGATAGCTGGCTGGCTGGCTGGCTGGCTGGCTGGCTGGCTGGCTGACTGGCTGGCTGGCTGGCTGGCTGGCTGGCTGGCTGGCTGGCACCAAAGGAGTCGGCAGAAGAGTGTGCCGTGGCAAGGAGAGTGAGTGAGAAAGAAAGAAAGAAAGAAAGAAAGAAAGAAAGAAAGAGAGGAAGGGATAGAGAGGGGCTTCCCTCTTGCTTGCTGCCGCAGCTCGCGGGCACGAACTGCGCTACCGCCGTCAGCAGGCAGTCTTATTACGCCCGCACTCAACTACGCGAACTAAGTACTCTTCTTCTAAGACACCGAAGACACACGAGTAAATCTTTTCGGGTTTTTCGGTTCGGTTATATTTTTCTTCTTGTCACTTTCTTTCTCGACATCTTTTTCCTTATTTTATTTTTTTATGTCTTTCATTCCTTCTTTCCGCCAATAATCTCGTCGAATCGTATATGGTTCCGATCGATGGAAGACATTGAAATATCCTTGATATCTTTTAACTAGGATCACAATATTCATGTGAATTGATGGAAAGATAGCCGAGGATATAACACGGCTTTTGATTGGTCGATCGGATGATCCAAAGGTAATCCTTGAATGATTATTCTTTTTTTTTCTTTTTTTTTCTTTTTCCTTTAAACTCGTTAAATTGTTCAATAACAAAAAAAAAAAAAAAGAAAAGAATAAAAGAAAGGAAAAAAAAAAAAGTAAAAGATAAGAAAATTGTAGAGAGAAATTTACTGTTCTCATTGTGATTCGCATTAAATCTTGCTCTTTAGATATTCTTTTTTTGGATTTTAAGAATAAATTTTAATCAGTTAAAATAAACATTATACATCTTACGGTGAAGATAACATATTATTAATAATTTATTATTTGCGATATACATATAATATATATATATCGAATGTGTGTTGTATTTAAAACACTTGAGGAACGTACAAGGAGAGACCTTTTCAAGTGGGTAAAGAAAACAGCGCTGGGTTCAACGGAATAAGCGACAAAGGGTTATACCGTGTCGTTGACTCTCGAGGATTAGTCATATTTGTTTAGTTACAGACTTTCTAGCGCGTTAAGTAGTTTCGCGGCGAAGGTCCTCGTGTCAATGTTCGGTTCACGGATGTGACATTTATTACACAAGTTAACTGACCAAAAGAGGATTTGTATACCGAACCAATCTCTCTGTCTGTCTCTCTCTCTCCCTCTCTCTCTCTCTCTCTCTCTTTTTTTTTGAACGACTTTATTTAATATACAAGTTTTCAAATTTTGACGAACTACATTAACTCAAGTACAGATTTAATTATGGATACGATATCGTATCCAATAATAAAGTGATATTTGAAATTTAATATGATTTAAAAATAAAAAAAAAGAGATAAAGGAGGATAAAAATTCCAATCGTCAAGTTAAAAAAACAAAAAAAAAAAAAAAGAGAAAAAAAAATGTAATCTCTTATTATTCTTTTCCCAACGCGGTATATTTCTGTTAGGTCGGTCCACCGTGTGAAGGCAGCTTAATAGAGAGTAACATGTGCAACCGAAGAATAGTGGCGATGCCGATGTTGCCGGGGCACGAGCTACACCGTGATCGCTCTGTTCTCCACGAACTCTGACCGATACTTATTCGATCGTGATCTTTAAGATCTATTAGTGTGAATTGAAAGTATAAACGTGTGGAATTATTCGAATCGAATGAACAAATACTGTTCTTAAGTTAAAGAAAAAAAAGGGGACAACGAATTGATCAATTGAAGGAAAAATGATTGAGATTGTTTATACGAGAAGGGGGATTAAGGAAGGATATGGGTTGGTGAATGGGTGGATGAGGGGGATGGAATTGCCAAGTGTTTCTCAAAGTTAACTCGCACAGTGTATAGGTCGAATCCTTGAGAGAAGTGGTGTGTTCGCTAAATTATACGTTTCCACATGCATTCGGTACATTGTGAACATCGGACGCGTTACACGTTGTAACGGGTGGTGCATGAAAAGTGAACAGTGAAATCGTCAAATCGTTTTCAAATTTTTAATGATATCGAGAAAATATATTAAATTTTAATAAGGTATATATATATATATATATTATATATTCATTTAGAAGGAAAAAAGAAATCGTTTTTATTATTTATTATCAAGAAAATCGAATCAAAGTAAGATAACGTACAAAAACAATCTCGATAATTATCATAACATCGTCAAATATATTTCGTTATTTTTTTTTTATATATACATACATATACATATATATATATATTTTTTTTCTCCCCCATTTTCTTTTTTCCCCCCTCGAATCTTTTATCTTTAATTTTTTATTTTTGTTTTATTTTTTTTTTTTTTTTTTTATATTTGATTCATTCATATCCCAAGGAATCTTGAATCGTTAAGAAAAGAAATGATAATTAGTATGTTTAATTACATTGGAGTTGGTAGAGAACGTTAGGTGGTATAATCTATAATGCACTTGTTATTTCGACCCGATTCACCGATCTACCTCATAATCCTTTATCTACACTGGCCTCTGCCTATTCACCTAATCGCAAGCATGCATCACGTCTCTCTATCTTCATCTATTTTCTTCCGTTCGTACGAATAGCTTGCACATCTATCGAGGCCTTTATTCCTTCTTCTTCTTCTTCTTCTTCTTCTTCTTTGGTACATACGTACATATATACATACGTACATACATACGTATATAAGTATATTTTTCTGACATTATCGCTACGATGTAGCCTTTACGCGAGGACAAACCACTTATCTCATCTCCTGTTCTAAGGAAAGTTCATGAGAGTTCGCATTCATGTTTTCCAATCGTCGTTAGCTCTACGTACTTACTTGTAGATACCTACCTCGATGTACAAACTGTTTCGTAAGATGGCTTATGGTTGATGGCAGTACTGTTGATGAGCCCTGTTCCACGTAAATCGAAAGTTGGTGAAGAGCCATGTTTCTTTATGCATTTAATGACTTCCATATTAGTTAAGATGGTAGATCGTCAAGGATTATAATTTTTATAATTGGGATTAGGGATTCATATATAAGGGTTTTAATATTTCAACCTTTGCTAAATTTTCTTACGCTTCAATTCACTTACCCATTATGACGGTATCAATCAAAATTCAATTGAAGATATCAGTGATATTAATGTCGCAGTTATTGTATTTTTTTCTTTTCTTTTTTTCTTTTTTTTTTTTTTTTTTATTGCTATCAAGATTTCTTCGAAGAAATAAAATCGAAATGTATTGGTATTGTTAAGAAATTTGTGATGTTGTTAAAAAAAAAGAAATTATATAAAGAATGATGAGATGGAATATTTATATGGCAAAAGAGATACAATATATGTAACTACGAGACAATCCTTTTATTTTATTAAACATGGAAAGGAGAAAGAAAAACAGGATCTCTTGCTAGACGCGTGGGCATTGCGCGTTATCATCTACAGTAATTTACGTATATATTACGAGTAGTAACATCCTGTTCTATCTTGGTTGTGCACTGTATATGGGTTCTACGTACTTGTTCCAGTCGTACATTACGGTGCATGCATTAGGTCTGAATCATCGATAGGTAAAA
Source organism: Vespa crabro (assembly GCF_910589235.1). Lineage (NCBI taxonomy): Eukaryota > Metazoa > Arthropoda > Insecta > Hymenoptera > Vespidae > Vespa > Vespa crabro. The sequence goes on along the minus strand of NC_060969.1, from coordinate 2,228,748 downwards.
AGAAACAAAATAAAAGAAAAAACAAAAAAAAAAATAGTTGTAAGTAAACTAGATACTGATCTGTTAAAAATACATTTTCTTTTCTTTTCTTTTTTTTTTTCTTTTTGAAAATCTGAAAACGAACATCAAAATTGCATTTTAGCAAATTTCTTCAAAACACGATACTTTTTCTGCGTACTCGTGGAAGAAGAGAAAAAAGGAAAAAAAAAAAAAAAAGAAGATTGTCAAATGTGTACAAGTGAGGTGGTTCACTGGTCTAATAAAAATTGCAACTGGGCAATATAAACGTAGAAATAATATAAGTAAGATGATAAGGAGACGTCACGTTTGCGATTTGGAAATGCGTTGGATCTGCGATTTGCGAACAACGTAGGTGGTGTGACGGGCGCAAATAATGCGAGAAAATACGAGTAGCGCTTAAGATGCAAGCAAGAACTCGCTTACAGCGTGAAGAGAAGTTACGGCGATAAGGGTACATCCGTACATCGTGTTGGATATGTGCTCTCAGATCTTAAAGGATAGAGAATCCAAGTTATATACATATACCATATATGTATGTACTTACTTAATGTATAATCTTGACAAGGGATACATTTATAAATGTTAAACAAAATGATATCGCAATTTGTTGTTATCGCCTATGTAATTCTATACAAATCAAATAATAATAATGATTCGTTATGGCTTAAGGAAGGTATTGTTATGGAGAACGAAAAAACGAAAAGAAACGAACAAATGAAAATAAAAAAAAAAAAAAAAAAAAAAACAAGAAAGAAAAAAAAATTGAAAAAAAAGAAGAAGGAGAAAAGGAAAGAAAATAAATTCATTAAATTTTCTTTATTTCTTTAAAAGATGACATTTTGCATGACACCGATGTTCAAGATCATGAGAGAAGAGACAAAGGGAATGAAAACAAAGGAGAGCACACGTATTAAACACAAAGAACTCGTGACTGGAATATTAGAAGGATCAGAAAAACTCAGAAAAGAGTATGAAGAAGGATTCCTAATCCTCTCGATAGCAAAAAGGGAGCGCGGCGGGAAAGGGGGGGGGGAGGAGGAGGGACTCGTGCGAGCAGTCGACACGTCCGAGTGCAGTGCTCCTCGTGCCCATCTCATCTATAGCTTGCCTCGTGCCTGCATACTCAACGTTATTTCCTTGCTGAGGTTCTTTCTTTCTTTCTCTCTTTCTCTCTCTCTCTCTCTCTCTCTTTCTCTTTCTCTCTCTCTCACCTTCTTATCGCTGCCAGCCGGAGAATCAGAAATACCACCACCCGCTGACTACCGGACCCAAGATCCGGAAAACCAAAAGCGGCGACCGCGAATCCGCTTCGACAGGATTGCCCATCGCTAATATACCGGGGGTTCCATTTCTTTATTTCTTTTTTTCTCTCTCTCTCCCCCTCCCCTCCGTCTACTTTTTTCCTTTCTTTTTTCTTTTTTCTTATTTCTTCTTTTCTTTCATTTCTTCTTCAAACGTATCATAGTACGATTCTACTGTATTGATTTATCAGACGATCCTGATGATGATTAGAAATGGTCGGACATTAAGATACACACACACATACACACATACATACGTGTTCTACGTTAGGAAAGAAATTAATAGAAGATAGAAACAACATTTTCTTTAACATTTTTCAAATACCAGTATATAAGACGACGTTGCTAACTAAGTTACACTAAGGAACTTCATGTTCATCTTACTTCCAATTTGGATTGGTCCAGTTCTTATTTCTTCGGGTACTTGCTTGAACTTGATGCACGATAAGGAGAGAGAAAGAGAGAGAGAAAGAGAGAGAGAGAGAGAGAGAAAGAGAAAGAGGGATTCTGAGTTTGCAGTATCCATGGAGTAGCCGCTTTGTTTCACACGGCACGTCCAGCAATTAGTATTCAGTCTCCTTGGGACACCCAGTGTAAGCGTGTATATAAGATACTGGCCTCTCCAAGTAAACTTGTTTATCAAGTTACACACGGCCCGGTGAGTCTCCCTCCCGTTCTCCTCGTCGACGAACAGCTTGGAAAAGGACGGGAAGAAAGAGCCAATTCTATGATGTACTTTTTCGAATATTTTTCTTCTACTTTCCGTCGCCATTATGAATCATTATCGACGACTCACAGAGGATTCATACATGTAAGATGAACGAAATTTTTTTTTCTCTCTCTTTCTCTCTCTCTCTCTCTCTCTCTCTCTCTCTCTCTCTCTCTCTTTCTCTGTTATACTAAAAAAAAAAA